>NC_088300.1:49916510-50051828 GCF_032854445.1 Liolophura sinensis
TATGTAATGGAGATGATCAATTATAAAAAGTCGTTTTCGATTTTACCTCTTGCATGTAATCTTGGTATGAATCAAATCACTATGGGCCTTTTCAATGCTAAATTTCAACCGTATCGTGGTAGTCTTCGAAAACACGCAAATTACAGGATATAGACATGACTGTTGTCATTATCCTTTCGTAAATAAGGCGTGTTTTTTCAGATGTGAAAGGTTTTGAATGACTGGCAGTGATGTCTTTAAACCACAAAAACATATTAGATAAAGAAAAGTGACGTTTAGCAACTCCCCAACTCATTGATTTTTACGTAACAAGCCGTAATGTATCCAAAAACATCACTCATATACCCAACCAGATATAGTTGTATTTAAGTAAAAAGATGGTTGTACACAAACATCCAAGTGGGCCAACAAATCCTTTAAACCGCTAATAAAATGGTTACATCAATGACTGTTAAGGAATAATAATGCATACTTCATGATGTTTGTAGAAAGCTATGCAGACATAATTTACATATGAACCATTGCCAATACCTTGATGGTTGATATGTCATTGCGGTTTTCTTTAATGTAAGTGTATTCAAGCCATGTGCTGGATGGGGGGGGGGGGCGTGTATTTTGTCACTATTTGAGCATTTACTCGAACAGTTAGAATAAAACCTTGAGGTAAATTGACAAGATTACCGTATTTCACCGGTTACGTGTTACCATTTACCAGTTATCACACTGTCGTCCTTGGTGTATACTATTTTACCGTCTATACTGTAAGTCTTTCATTAAATTGTATCAATGAATGAAACACGACGTGAAATGAGTAAATCTGAACTTCAATCAGAAGGTCTGATTTTCTGTAACCTATCACTACCTTGGACATTAAATAATTTTATTGTAGGATAACACAATGTTTAAGAAGTTTTCAAACACGATGGTGGCACTAACAAGATGTCTGTCAGTTTTGTGGTATAGTTCCACGGGTAAAACGACACTTTGTTGCAAGCGACTTACACACTTGCACACCATATTGGTTGAAGAAAAGTGGAGTTTCATGAACGTAAGACTAAATAAAAAAATGAATGAATGAATGAATGAAAAAAAAATGAAGGGAAGAAGGAATGAATAGCTGGCTGGCTAACTGACTGGAACTATTGAATTTACTGTCTATAAATCACCGCGGCATAAATTTAGCCTCGGGCCGTATTCGAATCGCTGCCCTCGTGTTGATCCCACACGAGAATGAGTTTTGGAATGGCAAAGTGTAACACGAGGTCACTGTTCGCGAACACGATTTTACTTCCTATTTCTCCAGGGTTGAAACGAGGTGCAAAAGTAGAGCGCTAAAAGTAGAAAATTTTTCAATTCAATCCCCAAGCACCGCAGCGATGCAAAGGATTGCCAACGCACTGCTCATAATGTGCCCACTTCTCCCGTTATAACATTATACTGAATTCTTTGTGACAACGCGCGTCCAAATGGTACTGAGTTGTCGTGGCATCATGCTATATCTACAATGGTCAAGCTGAAGTCAGTTGCAAAGATAACTGGTATTAAATAACCGCAGAGTCTGATGGCCATCTGGAACTGATATGAATGCTCTAAGCGGAGTGAGTGCTTGGGGTTTAACGTCATACTTAACAATGTTTCAGTCATACGACGACGAAGGAATCATTAGAGTGTATGTAATGTACCTCCTTGTTGCAGGACGAATTTCCACCGCTCTTTTATCTAGTGCTGCTTCATTGAACCTTCATGCTGAACGCCAAGCGAGGAAGTTACAACTTCCTCTTTTAAAGTCTTAGGTGTGACTCGACCGCTCCCGAAGTGGATTTCTAAGTGGAAACTGATCTTATTATTGATTCATAACACCTAGTTTGGTTAACGGTTGGCATATGAAGTGGTTTGTGTCGAAGTCTGGCTTTATACAGAATGAACTTATAATACTAACACAAAGAAATAAACATACTAGTTTTGTTTACTTGATAAGAATGAATGTTTATGGATTAATGTCAGTTCTGCAATACTGCAGCCATTTAATGCCGATACTTGGTTACAAGGTTCATTATCTGCTAAAGTAGAATGAGTGCAATGTAGGTCACAGCTGGCTGTACGAGTCGCAAAATGGATAGTAAAAAATAGTAAAAAAGTAAACAATTTCTGTGGAATAATACGGTAGCGGAGTATACTGGCCAAAGGCAGAAAAGCACGCCTGAAAACCATGATGACCTTCGCCTCAGAAATAAGTTCAAATACATTCCCAATACATACACCTCTAACAACGGTCGATCAATGCTTAACTGGGTTTTGACAAATGGGTTTTGTGGTGGAGGAAACATTAGCATTGCTTTCATGTAATGTTTCCCAGTGACTTTTTCCCAGCTTTTACACTGTCGCCAATGCTCATATTGACACTCCATGATGTTGTCTTATATTGCATTCCTGCATAAACCAGGATTCTGCTGGTTGACTACGCATTCCCAAGACCATGTCATTGTTTACTGAATGTGATAACAACAGCATTTTGAGTGTGATGTCTACTAAACTGCAAATTAACATCACTGCATTTTTTAACTAACCGTAATTCTGTTTAAGACGTTGTTTTAGTGTAGTATAAGTTGGTAGTTTGTAAGCATTTAGAGAAATGAGAATAAAAACCTAAATTTGACAAGAGGCCCGATTTCATCGGTTGTATGTAACCATTTGTTATTTTATAACTGTACTCATACTCATATATGGCTAAGTATTTGTAAACTTTGTACTCGCAGCGGATCATTTTATTACGAATTTAGAGTCTACTTTTTCAAGCTCTTGAAATCAATTTCAATCTGTACTTAAATACTTTTAGCTAACTTGGAAAATGTAAATTGGGAAAATGTCTTGGGAGTATATATTTCTCCGTTGTCTAAAAAGTTAGCACAGGACACCAAAGATATGCTTAAACTTGCTTGAGAGTGGTGAGTCATTGAGGTTGGCTTAACCGTGTCATGCTGTTCTGAGCCAGTCCCGAAGGTGTTCTAACAAACGGTATTGAATTATGACTTCTAATGCTTACTTTACAGACCTGCTAACGGAATTAGAACCAAAATGGTGACGAACTCAAGATGGCTTTGTGGGGACTGCTTTTCTCGATGGACAAGATGTAATATGATAACACAATTTTTCGAGATCGATTGGCCGGACTGGAGGTATGCCTTCACAACTCTCTCCCCCCCCCCCCCCACCCCACCCTCTTCTACACACACACACTCCCCCAGTGTAATATTAATGGTTGGTGAACCAATGACTTTCAGTATATCCAAAATCTCTTAACCAGTGTCCTAGTGCTTATAGTGAACAAGCCCTTTGGTCTTCCTGAAAATATTCGCGTGCTGATTTCCCCTCGTAAAACCTAACAATTAGACTGATTCACGGAAGTACTGATTTTATGTTTAGAGTGCCGTCAGACTGCACCATCAATCAGAAGTAGGTCAGTGCTACCATTTTCTTTATTTCACTCGCACGTTTTAGCAGCTTTCTGTAGACCATTTTACTTTATTGCACAGGACATGAGAAAAGGATACATATGGGTGAAAAAAAACCCAAAACGATCACATCATTTCCAGGGCACATACATAAAGTCAGGACCAATTCAGCCTGATTCGAAAGGGCCACTTAGCGGGTGCCATTACTTCTATGAGGTGACTAATGATTGATGATGAAAGATTGAGTACGCTCTGGAGAGGATGTTCTGTCACCTGTCAGCGATGTAGGGCTGACAGGATGGTTTTACACCCACGCCTCAGCACACAACGATTGTAATGAATAAGAACCTTTGTTAGGAGCCGTACTTTTCATAGGTTGCCTCACTTCCTTCGCTGGAGAAGCAACCATGAGATTCTTCCGCTCTGTGCGCTGTCCGCGAGGCTTTGTTCACCAGTCAATGACGCTTGTGCAGACGTTTGGGCAGCCTAACATTCGTTGACGACCACTTGTCTTCCACCAATATTGTGTGCTTATCTGTACACGTCACACGTGAGAAACTTCGTCAGTAATTTGCTAAAGCTTGGTGGTTTCCCCGGCACTTTCCTCCGCCCATAAAAACAGCACCATAGAAGTGGAAAATTCTTCAGTATGGTGTTCAGATACAACATTCAGATAAATAAATAAATAAATAAATAAATAAATAAATACATACATACATACATACATACATACATACATACATACATACATACATACATACATACATACATACATACATACATACATAAATAAATAAATAAATAAATAAATAAATAAAATAAAAAATAAATAAATAAAAAATATAGGCCCTCATAGTTCAGTGCTATACACTTGAATCTAGCATACTTCATTGCCATTATAACCCATGATCTGAAAAAATAATATTTTGGCCATTAATATCTCTCTAGTCTGAAGTAGCGAATTCTAGATATGAAGATTTCATTACTTTACTGAAAGGCGTGGCTTCTGTTTCTGTGAGTTGTATAAATCATTCTCAACATTCTAGGTATCTTCACCTCATCGACTGGTGAATATCAACTTGGACAGGTTTAGGTCAAGAGGGTTTTACTGAGCCGACTTATAGTCTTGGGAACTAGGAATGTTTTATAATAGAAAGCCGTGCTCTCTGAAACAAGACAATAGCTCAAAATTCATTCTTGCCCATAACTTAAAAACTTATATTCCTATCCAATATATGAGGAAAGCCATTGTGCTGCCTTTTAACCCCGAGTGCTGATTGAATGGTCCATGAAGTGTGGCCAGTTTTTAAACCTGGGGCACTATATGTACATGTAGTATGCATAAGTTAGGACTCATGCCTGGAGTATCGACAGAGGCTTCTAGTCTGTAGAAAATGATAAGTACTCCTCTATAGCACTTCTGGCAACTAAGGCCGAATTTTATTGTTAATTTTTTTTTATATAGGAATTGGTGTCAATGAGTGTAGGGTATGGGTCGTACAAAAATCGATACTGAAGGATGTTTTGCGTGGCTAAAAAGTGGAATGTGAGTCTTGAACCGGATGCCTAGATTTCGAAAAGCACTAAATACGAAGTATTGATGACACTACATATTTAATGCTTTATTAAGCTGTACAATCGAAAGACAATCTCAAGAATCCAGTTTGCATCGCAGATAAGCTTTCCATGCATAGGCTTGTTAATTCATGACAGCAGAAGTTATTGGTCACATACCACTCATAATAATCGCCAGAGCAGCTACAGAAAAGTTTATACCATAGTTAGTTTGAAAACATCCGATTTTAGAAATCTCTGACCCACTGCCTGTTCAGAGGGTGTAAAATCGAAGGAACTACACAGCGTAACGTCTTGAACTAACTGACATTCTTAAACCTCCTGTATTCCAGTATGAAAGGAACTTTTATAATCAATAACCACAAGGTCCATTTCCTACACAATCCTTAACATTTATTCTCGTTCAAGAGTTTACACGCATAAAACTAGAGTGTCTGGATATAAAATTCCACGTACGTAAGAGTTAAACAAGTTGTCAGGCTGACATTTGCTTCAACTCACGAAATCCAATCATTATCTGAAATTCTAAGCCTTAATGGAGTATCCAAGTTTAATGATACAAAAATGTTTGTGTCTCAACAGAAATTTGATCCAAATTTTTCGTACAAGCACATATGGAGAGTGAAACAGCAAAACCCTATAGCCCCATGCTGAGAGGAAACGAAAACTTCTTTCAAGTTGAAAAGAGTTTTAATCACACTGTTTAAGCTCAACAGAATAAGCTCCTTTTTGTATATTTCTATTGCTTTTGTATATTTCTACTGTTTTCCCAATAGTTTGGGGGGGGGGGGCGGTAATCTAGCGGGATGCTTATGCGCGTGTTTCAATTTAGCTCATGAGCTTGGAATGTCTAGATTTCCTTTCTGTCATTCGACTTGATGATATCAGCGATCGATTTCATTATTTTCAAAGACCTCTTGGTCTTTCACCTATATGGCGTGCATGCCTTTATGCCAATCGTGCGAAGTTTGTCCTTCACTAGCCACAATGAAAAAAGTGATTCCAACCTGAAAATCCACGCTGAAAAAGTTATTACCAACAGATAGATGGTGTGTCCATGGGGTCCCCTTTAGGCCCCACCCTTGCCAACATAATCCTGACTGAATGAGGAAAGACAACTCATTTTCAACAGCTTATAAAAGATGGAATCATAACGTTATGGAATCACATCCTTTATATTGATGACACACTGGTACTTGCCAAACCTGAGAACTCCCGAACGATATTAAACAAATTGAACTCATTTAATCCGCACCTTAAATTCACCCACTAAGAGTCCCCATTTAAACAGATGTTCATCTTTTTGACAAAAATCTACCCTTTAAAATATGTGGCAACAATTTCTTATTTGACAAAGAAGTGAAGATTATTCTAAAATTTCTTTCCTGGAATGGCTTTTCTAAGAAAAGTTGCAAATAGGCTTATTAGAAAATTTAATGACGATCTACGTATTGCTAACGCTGATAAGTGTAAAGACGACTAACGCCCTACTTTGACTGTCCCGGTTGCAATTCCTCATACAATGGAAAAACTGAACGTTGCCTTCTATCTCGCTTCATAGAGCATGGAGAAGACAACAGTGAAATTCATTCTTACGTGTATTCTTGTGAATTATTCAGACTGAATATAAAGCCTGCGAGTCCTCTCTATTCAGCCATTCTCCTGAATATCAGGGTTATTGACACCTCTGAGAATTGGAATGTACTTTTATTTAAGGAGGCATCAGCCATCTGACGAAACAATACGCTTCTTAACAACGGTGTAAAAGCCTCCAAAGAATCTTCAGCCCTTTTGAATTGTGAAACCCTTTACTATGTATCATCAAGTTGTTTGTAAAGTACATTTATATTTTACTGTCCTAATCCTCTAACCTCATTAGTATACACTGCTGCCAGTTTTCTTGACTCATTTCAATGAAAAAATATTCATTCTAACAACCATATGAATTGTCAGTGTATAGAATACCTGCTACTGACAGCCGTCCTCCCTCCCACTCCCCTTCGCCAACCCCACAGCATTCTATCGCTCTTTTCATTGGCTACAGTCACTAAATCATTCATCAGTCTAAATCCCGCAGATCCTTCTATCGTTTGCTTGTGTAACTGAACGGTGTATATATACCAGCTTCTTGTGTGACTTTTTACATATCCTGAAGATGACAAATAAAATTTTGTCGAAATATTAAAACGTCAAATATGCGACTTCCCAGTGCTTTTCGGAGTATCTATGCTTTTGCATTATGCCACTGATTTATCCCTTTGCATTTCCGGTTACTTCCAACTATAAATCTGATTAACGTCCTATGAATAAAAGTGAGTATAATTTTAAACTACCAAATAAATAGTTAAACTGACGAAACCCTGAGCTTGTTATATAAATGTATGATAGATATGTATTGAATGAGGGCATATTTTTCTCTGTAACTGACTTCGGCAAATGTTCACATCGACGTAACTGTTGCAAACAGGTGTGAGTAAAGCAATCTTCTTAGACCGTCAGTGGCCTGTGACCAACCTGATTAACGTATAAACCAGTCCTAATTATACAATATAGGGCATTGTCAGTGCCGGCGGTATAGATTATCTAAAACATCAGGTGTGTTACTGCTTTAATAGCCAGGACGTTACGGTCAGGGCAATTATCTATGTGATTTCAGGTCAAAATCAATACGAACTTACAAGCCACTTGTGACTAAAAGCCTTGTTTTACGATACCAGAATAAGGAGTCATTATGACAGAATTTACCAGTTTTTGGCCTGCTGTTAAGAAGGACCCTACTTACTAGTACACTGACCTTACACATTAGTAAAGGTCATGTATTAAACCGTGGACTTGTAATTGGAACTTACGACCGGCGTCATGGATACGCCACATGATTGGACAACCACACGTCTGAATAATGGATAAACTGGGGAGATTGTTTTATATTCTGTCCAAGAGGAGGGTGACCGTGGCTATTTGGTTGACTCGACTTTTAATTGTTAAGATGCACGAGACGTGGGTTCAGTCACATTCTCGGACAGGGAATTTTATTGCCCTGACTCCATTGTTGTTGAGGTCTTTGTGGCAGTAAGTGGTCAATGGTATTCTCCAGTGTGGTCTTCCATAAAGTTCACTGCCTTCCCCTAATATGGCACATATCACACAAGGCTCTGTACAGGTAGCTCTCCTGTCATGCCTATGGACAGAGAGCTGCTGAGTGAAAGTTGGGAAAATTGGTCGAGTTACTATAGTTCTCATGTATTTTCTCCGCGAGAGGTATCCTCTGAACCCGGCCATACTGCATGGTTTTGGATTCAACTTGATCCACTCAATGTGTACAGCGTAGCTCTGTGCTCATCACTATGTAGGGAACAGGAGAGCTACCGTACTGCATCTATAGTCAAAGTTGTAAGAGTCTGGCCGCAACTTTCGGCGATCATGTTTCTCCCATCCATAGACCAGGTCGCCATCGTATAAGTGAGAAGTAAATAAATAAATGTTCAGTTCAAAATTTATTTATAAGCTTATATAACAAATAAGCTAACACAAAATCCAAGTGTCATATTTGACATTTGTACATGTATATCACTTAAAACGATGTAAAAGTATCAGTTTAATCGCCAGATCCATTCCAGATAAAATCATTTACATACATTCCCCTGCTTAAGCCTGCAAAATACAGACTGAGATCAGTTCTAATTAAATGTCAGGAAGAACTTATCAGGATTATGAGACGCAACCTTGGAATCAGATTCCAAACTCAAAGATTTAAAGACCGCCCAGGTGTGGAACAAAAGAAAGGTCACCTCAGTCATGAAAGACGCAAATATGCTCAAGTTATTTCAGGGAAGCTGCAAAAAGCAAGTAGAACTAAATGCATTTCTCTTCGTTTGGAACATGTGTATTGCATAAACCATTGTGTTTTCGTATATACATGATTAACCTTCTGATTACCTCATCTGGCCGATATCAGGTTAGCATTATGCGTAGTTGACGAGTTTTGTTTTACTCAGCGGAGGTCTCTTAAAATTGTGGAAATGAACCACTACCACTACTATTGTCTGATACGTTGGTGTTGATTTATTTGATTGGTGTTTACGCCGTGCTCAAGAATATTCCACTTCTACGACGGCTGTCAGCATTCTGATGGGGAAAACACAACCATCCGCAGGTTGCACACGTACAGCCAGAGAGAAAACCAGCATGAGCTGAACTCACAGCGTTGGGGTTTGAAGAAATGTTTCGGTTTAATGTACTATTGTTTACGGCTGAGTAGGTACAACGGAAATTCTGAACGGAAATCTAGAATTACACGAGGAGCCTTGACACGTCAGGATATCCCACATTACCTATGCGTCTGACACTTGTCTGGTAGAGCGTTTGTAAGGACCGATGTCAGACAGCTTAAAATAAAGGACACTTAAGCTAACGTTCGTAAACCGTACTCAGCTTCACAAAGACCTCAGCATATGTCTGTTTGAAGACTTGGATTGTTCTTGAGTCTATTTTACATTATTGATGGCTTTCAGGCAAATAGATTTATTTATTTATTTATTTATCTGATTGGTGTTTTACGCCGTACTCAAGAATATTTCACTTATGCGACGGCGGCCAGCATTACGGTGAAAGGAAAACGGGCACAGCTCGGGGAAACCCACGACCATCCATAGGTTGCTGATGGAGACCATCCCACGTACGGCCGGAGAGGAAGCCAGCATGAGCTGGACTTGGACTCACAGCGACGGCATTGGTGAGAGGCTCGTGGGTCATTACGCCGCGCTATCACGCTAACCAACTGAGCCACGGAGGCCCCCAGGCAAATAGAAAAGAATATGTAAGATATTATACTATCTGCAGATAAATGGTAAACCTAATTTCATCGAGGAGAGAATATATTCCTACCTTCATGGCATCGTGTGTGGACAGATTATCCACATCCAAATTAAGACAAACACATGATGTTATTATTCTGTTAATATCATTCTGGGCCATCAACACCCATTAATTTTTAAAAACTAAATTAAATAGAAAGCCAACACTCAAACGATGTGGATACAGTCCTTAATGTGACAACCTTCAAATCCCACTGCTTTGCTCTTTAATGGATTATAGTTTTCCCTGCCCATTCCAACAGATAATGGCTCTAATAGCCGTCTGAAGTCACCCAATAATACCATCGATTTGCTGTTACAGGCTTCGTGATGATGCACACCATTTATCAGAAGTTTGAAAAACAGTCAACGTGCTGAGCAAGATAATGGTGAACAGCAAAATATCGTCCGTAACTGAAGCATTTCAAGTCTATCATGTCTTAATCTGACCAATGACAAGTAATAAATTGTAATGATCATCACTGCATTTTTAAACCTAGTTCCATTTGAGACATGGTGTTGGGTCTGTGTAAGGGGATACTTTTCAAGGATTTCCATAAACAGTTAGAAAGAAGCCCCAATAGAGGTAAATTATCACATACACTTGGCTGCTTTAGTTGTACTATGTTGTAGCCTTTGCTGATTTAGTTTTACTCTCGATGTTGTAGCCTTTGTTGCTTTTGTTTTACTTTGTCTATGTTGTTTGCTTATTAGTTTTACTATCTATGTTGTAGTCTTTTCACTTTAGTTTTACTGTCTATGTTGTCGTCTTTGCTTATTTAGATTTACTCTCTACGCTGTAGCCTTTTGCTGCTTAGTTTTACTCCCTTTGTTGTATTCTTTGTTTATTTAGTTTTACTCTCTGTGCTGTAGTCTTTGCTGCTTAGTTTTACTTTCGATGTTGTAGTCTGTATTACTTTCGTTTTACTCTCGTTGCTGTAGTCTTTGTTGCTTAGTTTTACTCCCTGTGTTGTAGTCTTTGCTTATTTAGTTTTACTCCCTGATTCGGCAGCTATTAAGGCCCACCGACTGAGGCTTGGCTGTGTCACACATGCAGTAAGGTGTAATTAACTGATGTATATCAATATTACAAAGAACCACATCTACCTTATGGACGTTATGTATACATGTTAAACTATTCTTGGACAGCACAAATGTAAACAAACTACAAAACTGGCGCGCAATGCATGTTTGAACTGTTCAGTTGTAAGCGGATAAGCTACCATTATGGAATGTGTCCCATTGCTTGTTACCGTCAGTTTCTGGTAGTGTCAAAGCAGACAACCGAACAGATGAAGTGTAACAACAATTACTGTTTCTATTTGTTCAAAACTTATCATTTTTGTAAGCATATGTGAAGAAGTCAAATCTTTAATCTTACAGCTGGTTGCCTGATGTATATAGACTACGGCGCGTATAAACCTACGGTGTCCTGATAACGTAAGGAGAAATCCAAACTGACACTGGAGCAGACGAATGAACTCGGTAAACATGAGTAAACAAGTCAATAAATAGGCAGCTTTACCTTATTTATTCTTCTGGTGACAACTGGTCCAAATCTATAGGCAAAAAATCCGCTCACTCACGGCTATAGGGAAGGGTAATGCAATGAAAGACAAACACGCTACAATTCTCAGCATAAAACAACCGAGGAAGAAATGGGTGAACACTTGGTTTAGCTTTGATATGTCGGAACTCCTTTTTTATTCAGAGAAATGCTCCGCTAGACATGCTGCATGTTCGCGAAACTTTAAGTTATGACATGATTTGGTATCCGTATCTTCATCTTCAAATCAAAACTAACATAGTCACTGCTATCTGCAGCTACGAACTGTATTTCCTGTTTTCTATCACAAATTGCCTGAATCCGAAGTGGAGTTGTAAGATACACGGTGTCATATCGAAATCTAAAGAAAATCACGAAGATAGGGCTATATACCAGCATCCACCTATTCCTATTAAGCACCACTGAATCGACAAAGTACGACACGTAAGTAAATCGAAATAATAGTACATATACATACTAGAATAGTAGAAAAGCAAGAAAAAATACTTGTTGGTAGTAAGTGTGTTGTTTTACACATGCGTAGTTGTGACAGGGTACAGAACTGAGTTTATACACACGTGCCGATAAGCATCGACAAACACAAGAAGCTTGTCAACTGATATAAATGGAGATTATTTTTACCATGAAGACGATTTGCTTGATTTTTATCGTTTCGATCCACATAACTGTAAAATATGAAGTTCGCACTAAGGTATATACCGTAAGCATGTACATTAACCGTTAGAAAAAAATGCACATGACTTGAAACAAAACAATATTTAAATGTTTATTGTTGAGTTATCAACAGTGAATGTTGAATGAAGAATGAAGATTACATTGTAACTTCTGTTCACACTGAGAAACGTTTTAAGTTGGTTGAACTGCTATTCCTGGATGAATATAATCCATGTACAAAGGTGTAAAAACATCAAGAGTTCTGTTTGCTTATTAACATGTTCGCAGTTTAAAGGCATTCTCCAGAATATTTACTTACACGACGGATATGGTCAAGATTATGGATTGATAAAACTTAACTCTTAACTCACGTTCTAAAGAGCTAAAATCATCCTAAAATCTAGGAGTCGTAACAAAACCGGTTGCCAAAGCAACATTTAAAGAATTTAAGTATTTCGGGTAAGAAAGGAGAATTTTCACGTGGGAGTCCTGTACAGAGAAGCCAAGCAGGTACAGACGTAAGGAATGTTATGTATGCGCTTAAATTTAATCATAATCAAAATCGTTTACCATGCTTGTTCATTCTGGACGTTAATCAAAAATCTGTAACGTGGTTACGTTCTGAAAACAAGTGGCTATGTATCCAGGGTGACTAATTAATTCTATTCAATGTAACCTTGACACACGATATTTTTTGTACTAATGCCTTGTGACGTTAATTGAAATCATCACACAATACATACGTCCTAACAAATGCCACACGAGAGACGGGAGGACGTACTCAATGCCACACCTGAATCATTGTCATAATAAGAGTAAATTTTTGAATACAGTAAATATGTTAAGTTCTCGAACTGCTTCTATTGTATAGCCCCATTTACCATTTATCTCAGTTTTGTTTTTTCTTAACGGGATGTTGTGAGGCACCACATAACAATTACCTCAGTTTTAGCTTTTCTGAACGGGCTGTTATTTTGTTCCATTTACCAATTCTCTCAGTTCTGGTTTTTCTTAACGGTCTGTTGTGAAGCACCATATAACAATTATCTGAGTTTTAGTTTATCTTAATGTGCTGTTATGTTGTACGATTTACCAGTTATAGTTATGTGGCACCATTTACCAATTATCTCACTGCATGGTCCCCATCTCTGTTAATGCAATATGTGGTACCGGACCCTATTTATTACTTTGTTGTCTCTTTGTAAAAGGCTATATAGAATCAGTTATCAATTATTTCCGTAGCTACTTATGTCTGACCAGACACCAAATGTCACATAGTCGCCACATTTGTGGTTTTAGCACATTGTTCACTGACCTGTTTTCAGTTATGAAAAATAGTATATAGTATGTTTCTATCTTCATTGGCTGTTGGATATTTCACACTGTCTCGTCTTAACTTTACTTTTCTAGGTCTTGTTTTCCATTATACTACATTGGAGCAAATTGGCATCTGATTGACTAGTTAGTCATTTTAACTAACTATTTCTTTGATAGACTGGATGGCTTAAACAGGACCCAACATATACGCCTAATACCAGCGTCTGAGTTCATCCCAGCAGCTGGGGACTGAAAGTATTTGACATTAATGAACTACTCTCTTTTGTGATGGACCAGCAAATCACAAGGGTGACAGAGACCTCGAACAAATCACGCCAACTATTCCCCCTGCTCGGATTACCTCCACAACGTCTTCAGACAAAATTCGACTTCAGTTATTTGTAGCACGTCTGATTAGTTTGAGACAATGTCCGTCTGCCCTGTTTTTCTCTCATAGCGAAGATTCGTGGCATACGCCTGACAAACACATCTAAATCTCGTCGTCCTTGCATACACGTATACAGAAAACTTGGTAAACATAAGCTGGTGACAAGCCTTTTATACATTGCCTGTTGCCCTTGTAGCAATTGTTAGATCATGCACGTTGTCTGGCTATTTCAACCAGCGTCACAAGTTATTGCTTGTGACGAAAAGACAAGTTTGTCAAGGGTATCCCATCAAACACCTTCACTCTAAGCATATTAGGTTTTCCAATGAGTATAATTCTTTGTAGTGTAAATATGGCCAGAGCGTCCATACTCCGGTGCTCTGTTTCGTGGTTTCGTCTAATTCCGCTTAACCCGGGGCAAGTGACTGTATATTCATCGTGTTGAGTTAGATTGCCACGTTGGATATATGAACAGTTGCAATCAAAGCGCAGCTGAGATACATATATCATTATCGATCCCTTATATACTAGCATTGTACACGGTTTAGAATCGGATTTCACTCATTCCCATGGAACATACCTTTCGTCTTTCCCAGATCATTGAAAGCTGATGACTTATTCTCATTCATGCTTCCGATCTGTGGTATTTTCTGTTAAACGTCGTTTTGGAAATTGGCCTTGTGATTATTGACCTGGAACGTCCAACTTGATTGACAGCTGCATGATATACTGTTTCAACGCATATGTTCAGTCAGTGTAGCAGCTTTAATAAACAATTAGTTATCGTTTTTTTCGCAATATAAAAAATAGAGCAGCAGAGCAGATGATAAAACGCGTAATTTGAGGAATCTGGCCTCTTGTTTATTTATTTCTGTTAGGGTTTTACGCTGTTAATGCACAGTAAATGTTTAAATAGTAGCAACTTACATCCCCTAACACCATGACTGGCATTCTTTAATTATGCTTCAGTAAGTCTCGCAAACCGCGTTTTGCCCTCGGCATTAACGTTTACGGCAGTGTAGTGATTGATGTAGTGTTGAATAAATTACAGCGGGGGAACCTGCAGGGAGAGAAAGCTGTTAGCTTATTGGGAAAATATCTATTATCCTCAAGATACCTAATAGACATGTAGTTGCCTCAGGATGATACAACATAATAAAAACATTTTGATTATGATGGCTGGATGCCTCTCAAATTATACGACAGATTGAGGGCGATTTAAAGAGGATAGTACAAAAAAGTATTCAAACTATCAAAAACATAAAAACATATTTTGACGAATACTCGGATTGTGGATTTAAGTAGAAAAAGTCACCGACAGTGTTTTCAGTGCAGTGACCTGGAGTGTAATATAACGCAGGCGACAAAACAGATATTTATACGTGTATGCCAGCCATCAACCGTGATAGAGGTTCCGGGACAACAACATTCACAGCAATTTCCAAAACGAAGCTCAACACAAATTAACAAAAGAACTAAGGAAGCGTATCAAATAAGAGATACAAACGGATTCATTTAAATAGAAGCATTTAACTGTTTTCATTGATGACGGAAAGGCGCTTGTACTCACGTACAAATGTGTGTACTGCTATTTATTTCACGGTTACATTTTATTTTAGGGTCTCTCAAATTGGAAGTAATTAACATTGTTACAATATAGGTCTGCTGAAAATCAGCATGAATCACATACAAGTTTAGTACTTTAAATTTTTCTTAGAGCTTCGTCTCCAGCTATTGTGTCCAAAGTTAAAAGACGGGAGAGGCTGCCATCTTGATTAGCTCTCCAATGCGGGCGATAATCGCTAGTGATGGTTGGTCATGTGACGACTTTCTAATTCCCCATGCGCCATTTTGGTGTTTCAGACAGTCAATATTTATTATTCCCACACGTCATCTGTTGCCTAGTGCTATATTAACAATTTCATGAGGAGAACAATTACTCTTTAGTAATATTGTTGTTGTTTAAGTAAAGCAAAGATGGGGAAAGGGTTTTTCTTTACCTGATGGAAAAGGCATTTAGGGGAAAGATCTCAAATGACAGAAGTTTCGGGTTTTTAAAAAGCTGACAAGACACGCCTGTATCGAGTTGTTAGTTGGCGATTAGTCATTGAATGCATGGCTCAGCCACCTGGGCTATATACCTGGTCACGAATGTTGCTACAGACTCAACAGGCAGTTGATTTAACCTTACCTTCGGTGACCAACATCATAAAATCAGACTGTGTTAACGTATCACACAAAACTAGCTGACACTGGCACATAAAACAGGCAGATATGAAAACAAAATTGCTCTGCAATTTGAATAAAGAAGTGGTGTTTGCACAACAAAGTGGTGTTAGGAAGCGATTGTTAAATTCTTAGTTAATATTACTAGCAAGTAAGGGATTAGCATCAAAATGAAGTCGCTTTGTGAATTGTTTATGTTTTGAATATTTAATTCGATATTTATTTGTCAGTATACAAAATTATAAAGTTAATATGTAGTACGATTATTTTGAAATGTTTCCAGAAGAGAATCTTGATATTGAGAAATACATGACAGAGAATTTGAAGCTTTACTTCCTGAATGACTAAGCTGTCGTGATGAAACAACACTTCACGAAGCACATAACTCGTTCTCGTAATGCCACAATCCCCAAGGACACGTGTTTAATTCAGGTATGTGCGCTTACAGTTTGCTAAATGTAAGGCCAGAGGGGAAGCCAGCATGAGCTGGACTTGAACTCATAGCGACCGCATTGGTGGGAGGCTTCTGGGTCATCGCGCCGTGCTGGCGTGATAACCTCCTCAGTCACGGAAGCCCCTGTTTGCAGTTTGGGAGTGCTACAGGCATGTGTGGTATTGCAGAGATTTTATACGACATCTATTGCAGAAATACGAGACGGATACAGCGATCATAAGCTGTAATTTTACGCGGAAGTGAATCTCCAACGTTTATCCCAGGCGAAGCGTTTTTCCCTCTCTTCCATGACTCCTCTAGGGTTTTGTCTGCTAAATAAAGGGTTGCACTTATATTTTTACCAGTTGTGAATAAATTGCATTTTCCATATCAGCCACAAAGAGGTCAGGAAAAATCTCTGACACGCTGCCATCACCACTGACCAGAGCGTGAAGATATATCCGCCATGCTATTACGGCGCCCTTTAGCTCAGTAGTTAACCGTTGGACATTGTCACTACATGATAGTGAAGAAAAAATCAGACATTTGATAAAATGCCATTTGATAAAAAAGGATATGAAACGCTTGCGTAAAGAACCGACATTTTTGTTCCTATATTTTATTCTAAGTACAATGACGGTAATGAAGCGAAAATACATTGCCGAGTCAATGACTCCCTGAGACGCATTCATATATATAGCTCTTATGGATAAAAAGCAAAACTTCTAAACTCGACTTCAATGGGAGCATTATTTTGCATGGAGACTGTGTGTAGTGTGACACGTTGTTCATAACGCAACCCAAACATGCGGATGCTCTGGCAAAAGTATCAGTATCAAAATAGTTAGCTAGCTTTCACTTGTACTAGATACTCGAAACTTAACAAAGCGGGAAGGCGGGCGAGTTATAAAGCTGACACGGTTGCTCGGTATACGGGCACGATAAATTTGTTGCCATGGGGGCTCACGATCTATTGTTTCTGAAAAATCACGCATCCAGGAGAATGCAAATAGGAAAATGACGGACAGACCGCGGTAAAAGACATTCGGCTTTACCAGTCAAATCCAGCGCTTCTCTTTGTTTGCTTTTTAGAGGATATTAGTTCCAAAGGCTTCCTTTGAAGGTGTGAGAAATGTTTTAACAGTCATTGTTTCATTTCATATATCATCACTCTCCACGATTAGGCCGTCTGAGAAGAATATTTCTTGAACCGAGGCTGAGACCTCGCCCAATAGCTAGAGAGTACTGCACATGCGGAAGTTTCAAAATTCTCTTGATCACGTGAGTGTTGCTTGTCAGGGATGATACAGCGATAACCATGAATGACGAACAGTGAACGTAGTCCCTCGCTATGACACCATGTATTCAGGTTGGTTAACATCGTAAGATTTCACACTGACACAAGCTAACGGGTATGCTGGGAAACATGCCGCGCTCACAAGTAACAGTGCAGGTTCAATGGGTCAGACATTAGTCATTAGTCATTTATTAAGTCATTAATAAATACAACTAAATTGTTCAGCCTGACAACGCATTCATACATGCAAGTTTGTGCTTGTTTGCGTCGCTGTTGCTACGTATTTCCTCAAGGCCAATGGGCAAAATGTGCCTGTTTAAAATTATTAAAAACATTTTTTTATTTATGTAAACACACCACGCGTAGTAATATAGAAGTCCTGAGAGCAAAGAATTAGAAGAGTAATGAAGGCATTGTAATGACTAGGAGCGAAAACTATCTGCATATAGCGAGAGCATTCATATGTTATAACGTTAGACAGGTACAAATGTGTTTCTCCTCACTATCGGGGTCGACTGTAACAGCGAACCTGGCGAGGGAACGCTTTTATGGCCGTTTGGTTACTTGTTACGCTTTTGTCCTAACTAGTATTTAGTAGCCAATCAAATACTGGTACATACTGGTACAAGAACAACTAGTCTTAATACCAAAAGGCTGCTGTCCTCTAATAAAGTCGAGCAAGTGACATATGGGTAAAAATGTGGATCCACTATTTACGAACTCCTGTTGACATTAAATATATAAGTTTTCTTGTCCTGGCTTATAACCGTATATGTAGACTAATAATAAAACCAACCAACAGTAAAAAATGATTGATTAGGGCTTAACGCCACAATTACAGTATTTCACTCAAGGACAGCCAAGAGACAGCCAGACTAACCAGCGTGTCACCAGTGACATCAAGACGCTACCAGTATACAGCTATGACCTTTAGAAAAGAATCCTAGAATATGACTAACATTAGGTAAATGTGACCTTTTAGCTTGAGAGAATGCATGGGCTTCTTCCTACAACTCGGCTGCTTTGGTCCGGCACTGACCACATGAATAGTGATATGTGGTTAACTATTAACGATTAAGACCAACAGGTGGCTCACAGTCCATGATATTGCCAATAATTCCTTTCATATGGTTAGATAAGGGTATGAATAATTTCTATGCCAGCGTTATATTGAATGCACTTAGTATATCAAATAAATAAAAGGTATAGATTTGTTGACGATGAAAAGACATGTTTGTCGCGTAAAGTATGAGACATGTAAGCAAGATTAAAGCACATCGAGGCGTTAGAGACCTGACATGTCTCAACAAGGTTTGGTAGAGATTCGGTGACACAAACAAGCCACAGGCTGCTGTCAGTTTGGCAGTTTATGCGTTTCAACAGGTATAGCTTTGAACTTAAGAGATCAATTTTAACATGTTTGTAGGTTTTGACATCCAAATCACTGATTCACGAATCAGGAAGTAGAAAAGTTTGTCAGCTAACACATAAGGAACCTGCGGGATGACCTCGTTGTGTAATGGTCTCTCCCGCAGGTCGATACACTTCGGGCAACTGGTTCGAATTTTGGTCGTGCGTTGCATCTAACTCCCAGTGCAGATTCTAGTAAGACTGTACCTCAGTTGGTGGTGTGTGTGGGTAGGGTGAGAGGATGTGGGACGGGGAGGTGTGCCTGAGATCGGCCGTCTCTACCAATAAACCTGACAGTCGCCATATAAGTCAGTACAACGTACAACGCCAACCAACCGAATAAATAAATAATATATATTTTGCATCTCCGCTGCCAACTCAGAAAACGAATCTTTTTTAAAGTATATTTTCACTAATGAGAAAATACACGGTATTGCTATATTAAATTTTGGACATACAGAAAATACAAACAGCCTAAAAAAAAACCCTTTTCCACTGTGCCAAACAGACCGAAACTTTATTTCAACTTTTTTGTTCATTTATAAATTGTTCCATGGTACGTGCATATGCTGAGTGCGTGGGTCTTGTATTCACCTCATACGTCTAGAAAATGAAGTTTTATTCGGAGTCACTAAAGTGTGGCGTGAATATGGAGTGAGGCTAATTAATGTGGGTTGGGCCACACACATCATGCATGGAGCCAGTCAACCAAACATTACACACTGCAAGGCTGATACTCGTATACATATATGACATTCAGAAATTTACTGTCAGTGTTTCAACAGCAAATGCTTTTGTTCTTTAAATTATTTAAAATAACCAATCGTTCATTCTGTGCGTTGTAGACAGGTGCGTGAATATGTGACTTCTGGTTGTGTATTTACTACGACGGTTTACTACCACCAAATTATATGTCCGCAAACATTTGGTACACTCCATAAAAATGGGGTGGATATTTTTGTCCCATTAATGATATAGTTTAACAAGAAATTATTACCCTAACGGAGATTCACAGTATTTTATACACATCGGTTAGTGCATCAACACAAATTCAGCTTATTTTGATATAATTACAACCTCATAATAGCTCGTCTGCTATATAATAGTATACCAATCTGGCACTTAAAATGTGAAATTATGTAAGATAGCAATTTATGCTCAAAATGTGATCAACATAAATTTGGCATTGTATATATTATTTAGAAACATGGAACTCCCTTATATTGTGTTAACAAACGCAATGGTTTTAACTGTTTCAAATGTTGCAACTTAAGAATGATTTGTTAGAGTTGTTCTTTAACTCTAAGTTTCATCGTTGTCAACTAAGATATTAACGGGTGCCCAAAATCAGGCTTGTTTTGGTTGATGTGAGGAGCATCGAATGCCACAAGCAAACTTATCTAAATATAAGGCCAGAGTAGGCCAGGTGACCCTTATAAACATAACACGAAACGTGGAAAACGAATCACGTATGTGTGCCCTAGCATGTATGTTATGACTAGCATAACGAGAAAGACGTGAGTGACGGTAAACCGTTATCAGTGGCCAGCCTTAACGCGTTATGACAGATGAAGAATAGTGTAGTCTTCTCACGACATTGACTGATAAATCTCCAGAACGATATGTGATGGATTAAGGCTGTGTGTGTTGAATACAGGCATATCATTCCTGGGAAATCAGGTTACACATATTACACATTACAACCATACGAAGTCCATAACACACATGTATCATCAGGAGGGTATAGAAGTGTTTTAACTATTTAAAACATCAACATAAAAGTGTTAGTTAACTATTTTAAGAGGTCAGTTTTTACTGTGTTTTCTCTATACACATTCCGTGTTCTGTACACCCCTTTCATCATGTATACACGCTACATGGTTTTTGTATACTCTATATACATACTCTACACATCTATGCTTCCTTCACTCGCAATGTATATTTTAGCTACAGAATATAGACTACATACTCCATATACAATAAAACATACATATGTACTCATTATATTCCATCTGCATACTGCATCGAGTCTGCACAGTCTATACACACACATGCTCTATAAACATCGGGGCCTCCGTGGCTCAGTCGGTTAAAGCTCTAGCGCAGCGTAATGACCCAGGAGTCTCTCACCAATGCGGTCGCTGTGAGTTCAAGTCCAGCTCATGCTGGCTTCCTCTCCGGCCGTACGTGAGAAGGTCTCTCAGCAACCTGCGGATGGTCGTGGGTTTCCCCCGGGCTCTGCCCGGTTTCCACCCACCATAATGCTGGCCGCCGTTGTATAAGTGAAATATTCTTGAGTACGGCGTAAAACACCAATCAAATCAAATCAATCTCTAAACACCCCCTCCACACGCGCTGTCGATTACCTCTGTGTCTCTGAGATTTTTTTCTGAGATATATATATATAGAGTGTACATATTATATATATATATATATATATATATATATATATATATATATATATATATATATATAGTTTTCAGACATTTTATAGAATAATTTCTCCAAGAAATTTTCAACTCACCTGGTTATAGCAACTGGAATAACAGATGCCTCCAATAACAAGTCTTTGATAGGGACTTAAATCCCTGGCCATGGCTTGGATAATGACCGCAGAGGTTACCAACACGGTACAAACCGATGTCACTCCAACAGAATACATCTTACATATATGATGGTTGTCTGTCGCACAATCTACACAATATCTACTTCACACAGTGAGTATACCTCTAGGCTGCTCGTCGCGCAAATACTCTGAAGTCACAGGGCGATGCCAGACTAATAGCAATAAACACATATGACGCGTGACGGAGGAAAAATTACAGAGAGGCAACGCTGGGGGTCACTTGTGTGCAAAAGTTCAGTTTGCCCATCAGGTCCCGAAGTACTCAAACTCAGTTTTGTAATTCAAATCCAGTAGCATAAAGACCCACCATTGTCAGGTAACAGTTGCGGACGTGTGTAACAGGTTCGTCAACAGCTGCTGTCTAGCTACAACTGCAAGTACGAAACAGGCTTGTGACCTAACTCTTAAATCGCATGAAGCGTCAGTTTTCGACGTTGATGCAAACTGTTTCACGTTTCAGTCACTGAAACCAGTTTTCGTGTGAAACTGTGTTAAAAATTACCGCTTGCCTTTTTCAACACACCCCTACTCGGAAACTATGAGAGAGGTCAGGTTATATTTTGACAATAACTAACTCGGATACAGGATAAAGAATCAGCATTGGCCTGTTTCACTGTGAATCGATTCTGACTCCATTCAAAGGATCAAAACTGTCTTATTTCACAGCAGGTGACTCTGAAACCTTATAAATGTTGGCGTATTTAGACACCATTCGGAAACCATTCTGATGATCAATGGCCTCCTCTTTCAAACTTCACACGTGATTTCAACCATTATGAGGTTCAGTGAAAGTCTGATTCAGCAGCTGGACATGGATCTGTTCAGTTCTAACCTAACAACAGAAGTAAACAAATGTTCCAGTCTCTTAGTAAAGAGTTACACTAGTCAGCCTGAAGTTACTGTAACTCCTTGTAGTAGTAAATGTGTATGTAAACACACGTGTACACTGGTACGAAAGCCTTTTACTGGACATTTGGCTTAAACGCTGCAGGCAACAACATCTATGTTATTGTTCATCAATAACACAGTCTGGTACTTGTAAACACCAAAGAAATCGTTGAGGGAGGCTTCCACAATGAAACAGTAAATACAGATATAACGGCAATGAAGCGGGACCGTGTGTATCTTACAGGTACGTCTTCCTCTTCATTGTGTTCTACACCGATCTAGTTGAGCTGATTGACTTGCAAGGCACTTGTGTGAATACGGCAGGAATACCAATGCTATGTACGCGCTATATGCCCGTTCCATGCGCTACCTATCCTTCTACGCTATATATGCCTAATAAATATAGACAGTTGCCAGTAAGCTCTCTACGCAGCGTTTGTTATACGGTTATGTGTATTCACAACCAGTGTCACATGATCGAATAAGGCGAGCTATTGGCTCTTTCTAGTTACCGGTGTACGACATTCATTCGTCTTATGTGGAGCAATTGCTACTACACTTACGCTTAATTCAGAAGCATTTGTTTGTCAGGGCCATTACATATATATTTATAATCCATATACATAATAGCTATTTTGAACACAATTTTTCTAGCACTTCTAATTAACTAATGCACTCAAGTAACGGTCTTAGCTATAAGTAAAAAACGCTATCATATCCTGACAATTCACGAGAAGCTGGTGTTTAGATGAACGTAATAATGGAAGATCCATTTTCTCACCACATTATGTATTATTAACGGAGTATGGCGAAAGAACAGTGCGTTATAGGAATACGTCATTACCTTAATACTGCTAGGGTACCACAGCGGACCGAGGTCGCTGTTAGTTCAAGTCCAGCTCATGCTGGCTTCCTTCCTACGTCTGTCAGCAACCTGCAGATGGATTATAATACCCGGTTTCATCTCATCACAATGCTTGTCGCAAGTGAAATATTCTTGGATACGACGTAATACACAATCCAATAAAAAAAACAAAACAAAACTGGAGATGCAGTATGAATGACAATTGATGTTTAACGTCCCGTCCCTCTTTTATTTATTTCCTTACACTTTTCGTATTAGGTTTGGTGACGTATTTATGTTAAGACTTATGTCAAGTATTCAACCACGGTTACAAGTAGAATGTTTTGGTCTAGAAAGTTGAAAATTTCTGCACTTATTTTTACTGCAGAACAATGTACAAATCACATTGAGTTCTTTCTTTTTCTGAGTTTGGCTTTTTAAGAACATGAAATTTAAGACTGAAGTCTTAAGTTGCTGAATAAATATGGTTTATTCAGCAGAAGAAGGCGATCTGACTCCTCTAGAATGTACAATGACATACGGTACTGAGTTCTCTTAAATTATTTATTTATTGTTCTCTTTAGTTTTCCCTGAAATTTGGCTAATCAGGCTTACAACAAAAACGGTTAACCAATAGTCTTTAAGATGATGACACGTTATTCCTCGGATGAATAGAAGCGACACAGTTCCTATAGATCAACATTTGATGGAAATAAGTGGAAAATATACAGAAGATAAAATGTCGCGCAGACGTGTAAAACTGTCATATTTCACACCTTTGAACATTAAGAAAGTAAACTATTTTGGCAGGGAGCATGAGCTACTTGAAATGGATACGTTTCAGAGGGATGAGTGCTCAAGGTCACTGAGTGGTTTAAGTGAGTGAGTGAGTGCTTGGAGTTTAACGTGGAATTTAACAATTGTTCTGTCATATGATGACGAAGGAGTCCTTAAAGTGCAATGTCATGTGCCTCCTTGTAGCAGAACGAATTTCCACAGCTCTTTTATTTAGTGCTGCTTTACAGAGACAACTTACCGAAGGCAAGTAAGCTACCCCACCCGAGCCATTATACGGATACGGGTCAACCAGTCTTTGCTCTATCCATTGAATGCTGAACGCCAAGCGCGGAAGTTACAACTTCCTCTTTTAAGGTCTTAGGTGTGACCCCACCCAGGACTGACCCTGGATCTATCGTCCCCGCACAGAACGAGAAGAACCGAAGATGAGAGTTTCAGGCTACTCGTGCTTATGGACACGTTCACAGTGGAAACAGTGTTCACAAAGTCACCGTTAGAAACCGTGTAATGCATTTTCTCTGTACTATCAGCATGCAATATATACATCTGTACAACGATGTAAACAAAATCACGAATCAAGTAATAAACTTGCAAAAATAAGAACTACGTGACAAAAACGTCTGTCGCATGGACTCCATCATAACAACTTATCAGTATCAGTTTTTTAATGTAAACATGTATAATTAAAGTAGATGCAATGAATCCAAATGCCCTTAAAATGCTCAGAAAGACGCATTTAACTGGAGAGGTAGGTCAAGGAGAACTAAAGATTAAGCAAAACAAGCCATTATCATGGTCAGTGGTGCCAAACGAACCAGCCAACGGCATTCATGCAATACTGAACACGAAGCCCACGATGTCAGTTGTATATATACATGTAAAAAACTTTATACACTGTTTATGCGTATTTCATTCTAGAAACTGTTGGTACATACGTCAGCATTAGAATAATTTTCCCCTCCATCGTCCTACTTTTTTGTCATGGATTCTTATTTGACTATATTTCAGCATCGGCTTTTTTTTTAGAAACCATATTTGTCATTTGGTAATAGGATGTACCATGGATCTTGGTGTTAAGAACTATATACTATTATATATAACTACATACTATATACTAAATGGCATTAGATAACACCCTCTAGGTGTCCAATAATTAACCAGTAGGTAGCCCTTGTACACCTGACACACGTTCTGACAAAATAGAAAGCTTTGCCTAAAGTAACATGAAGAAACTAAAATTACTGATAGATTTAATTAACCACAATCTTGGTCTCACAAAAAGATTGATGGGAGGTACAGTTTACGATGTATAATATTGTGCTCCTTTCTTTTACAGGCTTGTATTATATTAATAATAGTTTACAATATAGACATCTATGAGTGAATCTTTCAAGCTCTCTCGATCTATTAATTAATTATTACGATTTTTCCTTATGTATATTAATCAGTTTATTGTACTGACAATATCTTCTGTTGTACTCTCTGCTCTGTGGTACTCTCTGCTGTATGGTTGGTCCTTAACGTGTCTACAAAGAGATGTATAACTGAAAATGTGTTCTGTTCCACTTTCTACTCTGTGGTTCGTCCTCCCAATGTCCAGAAAGAGATGTGGGACTGACAATGTATATTGTGGTATTCTGTGCTCTGTACTTCGTCCTCCCATTGCCCAGAAGACGATGTGTGACTGACAATGTATATTGTGGTATTCTGTGCCCTGTACTTCGTCCTCCCATTGCCCAGAAAACGATGAGTGACTGACAATGTATATTGTGGTATTCTGTGCTCTGTACTTCGTCCTCCCAATGTCCAGAAAGAGATGCGTGACTGACAATGTATATTGTGGTATTCTGTGCTCTGTACTTCGTCCTCCCATTGTCCAGAAAGAGATGCGTGACTGACAATGTATATTGTGGTATTCTGTGCTCTGTGGTTCGTCCTCTCATTGCCCAGAAAACGATGTGTGACTGACAATGTATATTGTGGTATTCTGTGCTCTGTACTTCGTCCTCCCATTGCCCAGAAAACCATGTGAGACTAACAATGTATATTATGGTATTCTGTGCTCTGTGGTTCGTCCTCCCAATGTCCAGAAAGAGATGCGTGACTGACAATGTATATTGTGGTATTCTGTGCCCTGTACTTCGTCCTCCCATTGACCAGAAAAAGATGTATGACTGACAATGTATATTGTGGTATTTTGTGCTCTGTGGTTCGTAGTCCCATTGTTCAGAAAGAGGTGTGATTGACAATGTATATTGTGGTATTCTCTGCTTTGTAGTTCGTCCTCTCATTGCCCAGAAAACGATGTGTGACTGACAATGTATATTGTGGTATTCTGTGCCCTGTACTTCGTCCTGCCATTGCCCAGAAAACGATGTGTGACTGACAATGTATATTGTGGTATTCTGTGCTCTGTACTTTGTCCTGCCATTGCCCAGAAAACGATGTGTGACTAACAATGTATATTGTGGTATTCTGTGCTCTGTACTTCGTCCTGCCATTGCCCAGAAAACGATGTGTGACTAACAATGTATATTGTTGTATTCTGTGCTCTGTGGTTCGTCCTCCCATTGACCAGAAACACACGTGTGACTGACAATGTATATTGTGGTATTCTGTGCTCTGTGTTCGTCACCATAGTGTCCACAAAGAGATGTGTATCTGATACTGTATATTGTGGTATTCTGTGCTCTGTGTTCGTCATCATAGTGTCCACAAAGAGATGTATATCTGATACTGTATATTGTGGTATTCTGTGCTCTGTGTTCGTCATCATAGTGTCCACAAAGAGATGTGTATCTGATACTGTATATTGTGGTATTCTGTGCTCTGTGTTCGTCATCATAGTGTCCACAAAGAGATGTGTATCTGATACTGTATATTGTGGTATTCTGTGCACTGTGCTCTGTGCTACGTCCTCACGGTGTCACAAAGAGATGTATATCTGATACTGTATATTGTGGTATTCTCTGCTGTGTGCTACGTACTTATGATGTCCACAAAGAGATGCATGCCTGACACCGTATATTATGGGATTTTCTGCCTTGTGGTTCGTCCTCACTTTGTGGAAAGAGCTAAACTTATTGACAGGGATGTAACCTGGTATTGAGTATGTAATTACATTTATCGGTATACGGGCCAATATCACACGATACGGATCAGACCGAGGTTTAGTCCCGCCATATTGTGGTCTATTGTCTATCTGGGCTAAAGGTAGGCCTATATAGCTGTTATTTTCCGGCAACGATAGCGCAATGAAGCTAATCAAGAGTGTCCCGTAGGCTAATTTAGAATTGATAGTATAATGGACAACAACTGATCGCTCCACGCCGAATATAGCCATTATCAGATGTCTATGTATGTCTATTTACATAACGATGAAATAAAAACAAACGTGAAATTACATTGCCGTGTAAATGTTTTTTTGTCTGCGCAAGTCCATCTCTTGCTGAACAGTATATATCTTCTGCGGTCGTACGCGGGAAGGTCTGACAACAACCTGGGGATGGTTGTGGGTTTTCCTGCCCGGTTTACTCCCGTCATAATGGTCGCCGCCGTCATATAAGGTGAAATCATCTCGAGTACGGCGAAAACTCGTATCAAGTAAATAGACAATATAAACTCTGTCAAAAAAAGAAACGCAACCCCTGTCCTCGGATATCAAAAATTCGTTCGAATAAAGTTATTGCTTCCAAACTAAATTTTAGCCAAATGTAATGAAATTATACACGTTTTTAATGAAGATTATCATCCAAACAACTGCCTGTTGAACCCAAGTTTATTTTATTGCTTATGACGTCACATCGCATGGACTGACCCTGTTGACGTCGCACACAGAACCATTCACATGCAAATCATGTCAATGGCAGTTATAGTGTGGGGGTGTATAAAAGCCCATGTGCTTTCGTATTTTATTCATTCATTCGTCGACGAAAGGCAGTCGGTAAAATGCCGCGACTGAGTGCTGCCGACCGAAATATCGCCATTGGTCGTCTTCAAGCCGGAGAAAGTTTTGGTACTATTGCACGACACCTAAATGTTCACAAAACAACGATATCCCGACTTTGGAGCCGTTACAACAACTTTAATTCGACCAACGATCGCCCGAAAAGTGGAAGCCCAAGAATCACGACCCCACTTCAAGATCGGTACATCCGGGTCCTTCACCTGCGTAATCGGCATGCCTTACCAACCGTGACTGCCACACAAATACCAGGTTTGAGGAGAGTGTCGGCTCAAACGATTAGGAACCGTCTGAAAGAAGCGGGTTTACGTGCCAGTAGACCAGTTGTTGAACCTGTACTCCGCCCCTTACATCGACGCCTACGACTCAGGTGGTGCAACAACGTAAGGATATGGACTTTACAAAACTGGAGGCGAATCTGGTTTTCTGATGAATCCCGTTTTCTTTTGACACGTCACGACGGAAGACAGCGTGTGTATAGGAGACGTCATGAACGCTTTGCTCCCATCTGCGTCCGGCAGGTGGACAGATTTGGCGGAGGCAGTGTTATGGTTTGGGGAGCAATCTCGTACAACCAGAAATCAGACTTGGTGATCGTTCCAGGGAACCTGGCAGCCCAACGTTACATCAACCACGTGTTACAGCCTCACCTTCTCCCGATTATTGACCGACAGACACAGCTTTTTCAACAGGACAACGCCAGGCCTCATACTGCACGTGCAACAATGAACTTTCTGCAGGATTCCAACGTCAATGTCTTGCCGTGGCCCTCTTAATCACCAGACCTCAACCCTATTGAACACCTGTGGGATACTCTGGGTCGACACGTGCGTCAACGTCAGCCACCGCCACAGGCGCTTCAACAGCTCGCCGTTGCGTTACAGGAGGAGTGGAGGGCCATTCCCCAGGAGAGAATCCGGCGTCTTATCCGTTCTTCTCCAAGGAGATGCCGTGCAGTGATTGCAGCTCGTGGTGGGTCATACGCGATACTGAGGAAGACGCCCCCTGGTGAGCAACTGGTGTCTGTGAGATGACTTTTGAAAAAACAGTTTTAAACATGACCATCTTGATTATTAATCTGCCAAATCTCTGACTTCTGTCTTCAATAAGAAAAAAGTTGTGCCGTCCTAAAACTAAATATTAAAATCTCTAAAATACGGGGATTGCGTTTCTTTTTTGACAGAGTTTATTAAACAATATGTATGGCATTCAGCTTCATTATGTAATATATAGAGAATATTGCAAAAATGACGGTTGAATACCATAAATATTTTCGAGTGAGAGGTGGAAATTGGTTATCATTTCCACCTTTCACGAGAGTACTTAAAGTAGTACTGATAAAAGCTGCCAAGGTTATACAATTACAAAAATCTTTAGGTTTAATATCTTCGATTAATTTTTTTGTCTTTTCCCCATATTACATGCCAATCTGTGCTCGCAGAAACGAGTTAAATATTCTCTTTGTGGATGGAACAAAGCCAGATCACCTTCTCGCATCGTGAGAAGACCTGCATGGTTGTTGTCTTTGCAACACTCAAAAACAGATTAGTCAGTCGTGTACTGTTTTCAAAATTCCATTACGACTAACATTCTATTGCCTTACATACAATTCAATTCATGTGGGACAATATTAACGTTTCTTCTGCGTTAACGATTATTTTTCAGCGCAAATTCTCAATCTAATGGTTTACAAATTGTTGCTCTCTCCTTTAACTAGGTTTCGTAGATTCTTTTTAAATCAGATTTTTGCATAGCATTTTTTAGTAGTCTCACAAATGTAAGTGAAATTTGATAATTATATGAGAATCGTGGAACTTATGAGATTTGTTCTTTCCCTAAGGATTACCAAATCATGACCTAGTTCTCAGGTGGGCAATAAATTCAATTTTAGCCTTTGCAGTTGGAGATGTGACCAACATCAAGGGCAAATAACCCAGGTCTCGTGGGTGCAAATAAAAGGAGACCTAATCGGGCTTAGGCCTCAACTTAAAATTGTAGCATGTTTAGGGGCAATCTCGAGGATAGTAGAAAGCTAATAGGATAACCCGATGGTAAATGGCGATACATAAATTCATGAGAAACAGCACTCTCGAACTGATAACTTAATGGTATTTTGCCTTCACTCAGCCTGAAACAATGACATACATAAGGTCTTGAATGAATGATTAAGTAAATGTTGAATCAACAGTAAATGAGTATATGCAATTGCGGAGCTCAACAGTTTAATGATACTCGGTTTTTCTGATCTTTCTGTGTGAGCTTAAAACTGAAATGCGGGCTTCTAGTACAAACAAGATATATTCATGAAATTGCTCCGACCTATCAGAACTGCAAGGCATCTGTGCTTGGCATAGATGCTGTGGTTTAGCTTGTTCTTATGGTCATGTGACTAGCCGAGGTGTAAATCCAGGAGTACATATATAACAATCATTCAAATCATAATGTTTGCTTTTTGTTGTTTTCAGACTGTGGAACGTGTATGTATTTTGCCAATAACTAATAAATTCGATGGGAACATGCTAAAGAGAATAACGATGATATATTGTTTAAAAAAATCGTCCACTTTATAAAATCTTTTGCCTTTTTTTCTTTTCTTGTAATGTATATGCATTTTGAACAACCTACATTAAAATAATGTTTATGGATATTAGCCTCTGTGTGCTTCGTTGTGTTGTTCCTTGACGTTTATGTTTTGACGTTTTCAGAATTGAAAGATATTAGCGAACAGACGTATAACAACAGAAAGTGAACTTTCGTACAACAGAAAACAGACCTGGGGCAGGGTACGCGTGTCCTCACCACGGTACTAAACGAATCATTTTAAGATGACGTGATAAGCTGCTACTAAATCTGTGTCACTGTCTGATTAACGTTGAGGCGTTCGTTTCAGGCTTGTTATATTTCAAACAGAATTTAGACTCAAAATGATCATTCATTTATCTGTCCTTGCCCGATAATAGCTTCGGAATCTTCCTAAGTGGTATGTCCCAACCTCGTAGACTTCCTAAGTGGTATGCCCCACCGGCGTAGAAAAGCATTAATTATACACCTCAGAGAAAAATCATTATGGTTTAATGAGGTATTAAGAGCATTTTTGCCGTGGTATACTTGGCTGATAGTACCAGCTGTCTGATGTTTGAAACTTATCACTACACAATTTTATAGTAGAGATACAGCGTGAGCGAAAAGCTATGTTAACAAGAACTGCATCTAATGGTTTTGAATGTAAAAGACTACAGCACAGAGTAAATCCAGGGCAGTGATGAAAGTGTGATAGTTGGCAAATGGTCACACATAACCGGTGAAATCCGGCCTCTTGTCAAGTTAATTCATTTATTATTATTTAGTTAATTCTTAAACAGTAGTGACTTACACATCCTCAGCACCACGGCTCACGCATAAGTCAAGTGTGCAGTGATGGTAAACGCAATATTTTAGACGTCACTGGTTTGGTATTACACAAGATGATGCGTTGCCATTCCATTTAAATGTTTAACGTTCACGGCAGTATTGCTGAAATATTGCCACTGCGTTGTTCCATTCATTCATTCATTTGTAACCAAAGTGTCCTGATTGAAGGCAGTCACAAGCACTACTCAGTCTGGTATCACAATACCGTATATGTTTTAATTTTAAGCTGGACTACTGTATGGATAGATAACATTACTGACTGTACGAAAGTGAGCGGCTTTTCTCAGTAGCATTGTATGTGCCTACCGCACACCGATCGCTGGATATGCACACACTGTCTAGAACAACAGCTAAATTAATGTATTTTGGTTCATCACTTGTATGCGGAGCCTATATTCAGAGATCAGTATGCTGTACTGTAATGAATGGTCGAGTTTTCCACTGTTCTGTGGAACCAATCGAGTCCACAAGGAGAGGTCGATTAAGCGATGCCATCGCTGAGAGCGAGAGCAGATGATGTATTCCACCACACTGAACTGGTAAACTATTGATCATATAGTTTCTATGAAAACTTACTTTTTGAACCTTAAAATCAAGATATTTCCCAAGTGTGTGGAGTTCAACGGTCACGCTGTCGCTGTCAAACATTAGCACGCGTGAGCTCCAGATGAGTTGACCACGGCACAAACCACAAACACCCTCGCTGACGAAAACCGCGTAAAGACAATCAATACATCTTGTAGGTATATATGGACTAAAAAAATTTCTTCTTTCAAAATATTTGCAGTCGTTACTTGAAAACGTAGGCTACCAGCTATAACCTTCATTTCGTAACAGTCCACTGTCGGCATTGAGTTCATTTCAAATGCAGTAATGTTCCGATTTGTGAAGTACATATGATTCAAGAAACTTGAAGATCGGCCAACTTGAAGAGTGAAGTTAATGCCAAATTTAGTTAAGGATGGCCACAATACATTATTGCATGTGGCTGAAAGCAATCTTTAAAAACTTTTCAAGATTCGTTTACAGTCAGTCATAAAAGCTAATGGGCATCACAAAGAGGTGGTATCTACCGCTTTTTAAATTTGTAACCTGGGTAACACATGCAGTTTTTGTAGTTGTACATCTATAGGTGATCCTATACACGGTGTGTGTAAAATTCTGTAGACAATGTTTGCACTGCACTAGAGCCGTAGATCCGTAGATCTTCTAACAGCTCCTAGTGAAAAGCTGTGTAACCAATGCACTTGAAATGAATGGTACAGTGTCCGTTGAAATTAATTCATATTTCATTCTGGCACCCGGAGTATATAAACGCTTACATAATTTTGTGGATACTGGACACTGACTTTCCTAAAACCTCAGCAATATACAACGAGCAAGTATGAAATCAACTGGATGAACGGTCAATAAGAAAAATCGAAATTTTTTAAGCAGAAAATCGAACCAGACAAGGAGATTCATTCCTTTATAATTATATACGCATCACCTGTAAGAAGATGACAACGTAGCCATTTTATGCTTGCAGGCAATATAATTATTTGTAACCAGTAAGTTATACAATAATGGTGGGGCTATTCCAATATGAAGGAGACGAACACATGTGGTCTGGAGGGCGTTGTGTTTCGTTAAGCCGCAAAATTAGTTGCAAATTTTTGGTGTAACGAAATGAATTGAAGCCTGACAGTAATAAAAATCACGAAGCCTCCCACACAAGCTGGCGACGCAAATAATTACAAAGATTGGTGTGTTTGCCGTTAATATCAACATATAGGCACTAAAGAAGAAAAAACATATTATCCTGTCAGCTATTAAGGGAGAGCATATCACATCTTTATGCATTTAGGCCAGCATTGCATGCGTGGAAATCCTTATGAAAAAGGACAGGGCTTTCCATAGCAAAGATAATGAGGTGCAAAAGTAGTTCGGTGATCAGAGATGGTGATGCGGAGAAATATCTGGCGGACCATCTATATCAGGCGTGTAACACACATTGGTTAAGGTGAAATATCAGCGATATCACCGCGGATGTGTGTTAATTTGTCATGTTAAATATTACAGTTTTTATTACATTTTTGTTACACGACTGAGTACACCTGTCATACACACATATGTTACATATCCAGACAATGCAAATCAAATAAAAATGCGTAAAAAGCGATATTGCATTGTGAGGTTGTAAAACAGTATACATTGTTCTTGAAAAACAATGAAGTGAAAAACCACATGACGTTTCGGATATCTTTAATTATGTCAAACAAAAATTTATTATATGCAAACTATGCTGTGCAATCATCTATGTTTGTATAGGTATGAGCGACTAGAATGACTGTTTCTGTGTGGGCATATTTCACATTACAAGATATGATCTCTCTGTACAAGAATATTCAAGTTATTGATATAATTTTCTCTAAAATCGTTTAAAAACTGTTTCTATCGATTTTTTTTCTTACTAGGTTCGGAATTGCTCTTGCCTTAACGTATTAACGTATACTATGAAGTTGGTCCATTTGATCCCCTGGAACAGAAAATGACATTAGGAGAAGATTTCTGCGACAACACTCTCCTCTATAACCACATGATGAGTTCCACTTATCTTCCGGTCAGAAGTCGATCTATCACGAGGACAGAACGGTTCGTAACATCTTGTTTGTTGTCAGATATTCCAGCTTTAGATGCTGTCAGGGTGAATAAAAAAGCTAGATCGAATTGACTTATATGGATGACTCTGTGGCCTATATATATGTGCATGTGGCTCTGTTTTCATCAGGACAATCCCGTTTCCAATAAATGACCGTGAGCCGAAGACAAATTCTTCTGCCTGTTATCAATCTCTCGGTACAAGGCCCTCTGGACAATATTTAAGGCAATCACCCAGTGGACAGTTACGTCGACTTTTAGCTAGCATATTGCTTGATTTATTTATTTGATTTATTTATTTGGTTGGTGTTTTACGCCTTACTCAAGAATATTTCACTTATACGACGGCGCCTAGCATTATGGTGGGTGGAAACCGGGCAGAGCACGGGGGAAAACCACGACCATCCGCAGGTTGCTGACAGACCTTCCAACTTACGGCCGGAGAGGAAGCCAGCATGAGCTGGACTTGAACTCACAGCGACTACATTGGTGAGAGACTCCTGGATCATTACGCTGCGCTAACGCGCTAACCAACTGAGCGTATATCGCTTGAAATATGCTTGAAAATGAATAACCATCATATTATGTGCCCGCTGGGTTTTGTTGCCATTGGTTCATCTTACAACAGGGTCTTGGACTTACAGGGTGTACTATGTATCTGTCTTCTCAAAGATTAATGTTCTCGAACGGAAAAGATGCTAGTTTTTGCACGCAAAGATAATCATGACAGAAAAAATTTTCCGCAGTGATGAAACTGTTTCTTACAAATATTTAACCTTCTAGGCAAACAAGTTTCTTATTTATTTAATTATCTGATTGGTGTATTACGCCGTAGTCAAGAATATTTCACTTGTACGACAGCGGCCAGCATTACATATGGTGAGACGAACTGCGCAATATCGGAGAGGCAATAAATTTTTGCAAGTGTTAACTTTAATACCAAAAAAAGAAAAAACTCAGGGAGCATATAAACACCTTTGAATTCAAAAGCGTTACACCAGATAAACCACTAACCTTGAAAATGTCAATACAAAACAGCGATAAAATAAATTAGTAAATTATTAAGTTTTTGCAATCTTTGTATCATTTAATTGTTGTAGAGAAAGATACGATCGCCCAGCCGCTCGGAATTGATTTTTTAAAAGTATGTAAAGTAAGCTGGCATCCTTTTAGCTAACTGTATACTATCCGTACTCTCATCGAAGATATCTCTGTGTGGTTCACCTCTGGCAAACTTGCAGCAATGTTCTAGATTTCAACAATCACTTTCAATATATTTTGATAGGCGTTGATATAGGATATGATAACGATTCAACTAGAACATTCGCTTAGTGCTCGATCATAATTCAACAGGCGCAACACACTTTAACCTCTAGTAGGCTAGATGTTCGCTATTAGTTGGTTTGCAGAGAATGTTAAATCTATATAATACATACACTCTATTGCTTTACAACGAATTAAATTGTACGCGAAAAATCAAAAGAGTTGCATAAATGCACTTACTACTGTGTATTGCTAAGTCAGTTTTATTTATTTATTTTTATTTATTTATTTTATTTATTTGAATGGTGTTTTACGCCGTACTCAAGAATATTTTACTTATACGACGGCGGCCAGCATTATGGTGGGAGGAAACCAGGCAGAGCCCGGGGAAAACCCACAACCATCCGCAGGCTGCTGGCAGACCCTCCCACGTTCGACCGAAGAGGCACTAATTTTTACTTCACGTCGTTATCAAATGGCCACCAGTTTGCTTTGGACAAAAGTCATTACCAAAGACAAATATAGCAAGACTCATACAATGCAGATAAGGAAACAGTCGTAAGTTGTGTTAAAAGTCGCGTGTGATGCCTTTTGTAAGACTTTCAGAGTATCAAGGCGTATATAAAAAGTATGTGTTGCTAAGTAACGAACAAAAACGACACTTCTCAGTGACAATGCCACTGGGAAACACAACGTCTCAGAATAACGAAAGTAATTGCGGCTTTTTTTTAATCTCAAAGGCTCGGAGACAAATGGCTAATATTAGTATTGTGTATCAGTATTACCAAGGAACAATGAATAAACTCACTCTGCATATGAACGAGTAGCATACAGTGTAGCTTTGGGTTATGACTGAGCCGTACAGAGCACGTTTCCTATTGGCTACACCTGGACAAATGCCCACACCGAGATTCCGAGATTCCCATAATAGGCACGCAATATTCCCACACGGGACAAGTTTGCCTTAGACTACTCTGGTCATTTTGGAGTTCTGGAAGAATTTTTGATCAAAGGCCTATATTCTTTTAACGTCAGAAACGGTTTCTAACCAAAGCGGCCAGACACTTCCTCGGGAATCATGGGAATGGAAAGCTACAAAAGGAAATACAATTAATAATAATAACCCAGACAGAGAGAATGACAAGAGCCTTAGGCTGTGTCTCGAGGACTGAAGAAAGATTACAACATAACACGGTATTTCTTATTAACTTTTCCTCAGAGCATGGTTTAGCAGATTTGCCTCTTAACGCCATGCCGTGGTCTTGGCATGCAAGGTATGTGGGTCATGGCCGAGCGGTTAACGTGCTTGTCGTAAGGACAATAGGAACACACAATGTGCACAGGTTCGAAACCTACCTTGGACAGGAAATTTGTTCGAGGTATGTTGGTCGTATGGGCTTTTGCGCTGCCTAATATAACGATCGTCAAAGACTACTTGTGTTCAACAAAAAATGGGTCTGCTCTGTGAGTTCTACCTGGGAAAGTTCGTGTGATATGGGTGGTTAATTACTGCGGACACAACCATGTTATAGCGTAAACAAACAATCAAATAGACATGTGAATATAGCATTATCAGCGGCAACGTTCTCATCATCTGGGAGATGATGAGTGTGACTCAGTGACGTATATAGGTTTAGTGTCGCCTCATCAGTGTCTACCTGTCACATGTGTAAACAAATCTGTAACGAAAGTGAAGATTATGTTGTCATCTAAGTGTACGATCTGTACAATTTGTTTTATTCATCAATTCATATTATGTATCGTCGTCATATCATCACTCATATTCTGTAAGAACCATATCATATGAATTAAAATATATATGCACTGGAAGTTTCAATTTTTAGTTCATGATTGAGTGAGGCCTACAAATGTCAGGTATTTAGAATGATAATGTTAAAGAGCGGCGAAACTATGTTCCTACCTTAATCATATATACGTGTATACCTACACACAGAGACATGCGGAAAAGCGCGCTCACTCGCACGCACTCAACCGAGCACTCTCGCATGCACGTACAAAGACGTTCAGATATTTTGATACCACAGTATACGATACAATACATTATTTCCAGGGTTGTGAAATTGGTCAGGATACCCTATAATGGGAAGTAATCGTTCGTTAAATCGTTTCGATTCAATAATAAAGTGTTTTCCCTTATCAAATATTGCTAAAATTTCATATGTCGTTTATTAAATAATCTTAACAAAAATTATAAAAGAAGTCTTCTTACACCTGTAACAGTTTGTGCACCTTCAAAAATGTCTAATCTACACATGCAGTGTACAAAGGACACTTGAGTTAGGAATGGAAACAATCTTCATTATGATGTCCACAAATGCAACAGTTACTGTCAAAGTTATGTCCTGCAAACATGTCTGTTTTTAGCTGGGAGCAACCAAGACGCAGTTGGGTGTGGGTAATTTCTACTTGTCTGCTAGGCCTATAATAATCTTTTGGAGCTTTAACGTCAGCCTTAGTGGGTGATCTACAAAATCGCCGAAAAGTACGTGCTAGAATCATAACATCGCAACAGTGTCAACGACCGGTCTTCGTTTCGCTGCAGGCGATCTCTTGATTGTATTTACTTGCGCTGCTAGTTCCGTCCAGTTACAGATTAATCTTAACTAGGTCATCCAATGACATCTCTGAGCACATATTTTCAGTCACATTTTTCTCATTTGATGCTATGTGGTCATATAATAATGAATCTGCCTTGCACATTTAAAACGGATACACTGATTGGTTACGGAAGCTCCATTGTTCGGAAGCTTCACTGGTCGAAACGTGAAGTCGAATTACCTACCAAATTCAACACTGGTGAGATGAAGAGATGACCTCGGCTACAGTGAGAATAGCAACTTCAAGCTGGACAATTGTGGTACTTCATGGTTCCGTACTTTCCTGGTCATTCAGTATACTAATAAGACATAAAACACTTACAGCGTAGAGAGTGAAACCAGAGCAGCGAAGACAGCGTGGTTGCTGACAAATGGCATTACCGGCGATATACAGCCTCTTTTCAATTTACCTCAGTTAGCCTTTTATCTTAACTGTTCATGTAGATGATTTAATAACAGTAAATCGCATGCACTCTTGCACAATGACTTCAGAAGAATTAGAAAAAAAATTGACAGACTTTGAAAAGTAATAGATGTTTCCACGCATGCACAGCCACGACTTACTTAAATACACTTCTGAAAAGGTAAAAAAATGTCTTTGTATGGCTTTTGACAAGTTCCTATAGACGTCAAACGCAGGAGACACATACTGGATGGCCTCAACTAAACTGTTTCGCTTTTATGTATTACTTAGATGTCTTAGCAAGTATTAAAAAGGAACCCGTGAATTTATACTATGCCAATGAAATTGCTACAATAGGTTTAATCTAGGACTTAGATCATGCAGGGGAGATTTACAAATGGTCGTGCACTAGTAGACGAGTGCTGACTAATAAATCACAATTAAAATTGCTGCATATTTTTTTGGACCTAATTCTGCTTAATTCACTGAACAGGGCGGGGAGGGGGGGGGGCATTTACGTGGCTACTAATTAACAAGTAGAATAAGATCCTAACTAAAGGTAAATGGACAAGAGGTCGTGATACACCGGTTACTTCTCCATTTGTTAAATATCACACTGTCGTCGCTCCTCTCGTTTTACCATCCATACTACAGTCGTTTGTACTATATAAGTGCACAAAGGGACAAGAGCCATGGGCTTCGTTACGTAGTGGTTCAGTAGATGCCAGTTAGTGCTAATTACGCGACACAAATCTGTGTGTCTGATGATCGCGAATGGCACAAGGTGCTGCATATTGCTCCAGGGATATTTATGGAACTATTAAAAGACCCGTGTATTACATCACTCCAATTGAAACAAATGATACCGTCGACGAAGGAACCAATTTCCGGCAACATTCTTTTGCAAATGCCAAGGATAAATGGGCAGTAATTATTGGAAATTTGCCCAAGGAGACAAATTATACACAAAAAAACGCCATTGCCACAGTTTTACAGCAGAACAAAATTATACAGGTGTAAAAACTGCCCTTAGGCTGTCATTAAATAAACATTAAAATTCATGATAAAATCAAAAACTAATCAGTGTCATCGATAACCGTGATTTGCGTTGTGGATGTCAAGTGGGATGGGCGGAGAATACAACATTTAATCTAATGAAAACATACTGAAGAAGCAAAACGGAGAACATAAACTGGCAAAATACACAAAACACAAAATCGCTTGTTACTTTACAGTGCATTGTACTTTATTGACACATTCGAAATACACCAGTAAACTCCATTCCTATCTCGTTATGAAATTACTTTGACATAAAAATGAATATTTGAATATTTGTTGGTCCATACGATTGTTTATCACAGTTACCCTAGTATGTTAGGTGTTAGGTGAATGAATTCCTCGCTAGTTCTAGTACAACGAGACCGATGCAACCCTTTTTGGCTTTATAATGCCCAGCTGTGTGAAATGGAGTTCTCGGAAATTCTGAATCTGTACACAAAGTCGTATTTGCTCTCAAAGGGATATGACTGTTCGACATGAGTGCTTTATTTGACCTTGTTTATTCCAAATTACTCGGTATCTTATAAATGACACGGAATGAAGTATTAGTGAGCTCATATCCTAATATCTATAACTATCCAGGGTATTGTGGAAAGTTATACTCTGGGAACCGATTTCAATGTTATTCTGATGCTATGGCAAGTTACCTATGGCAAGTCACCTGTGGCAGAGTAACTTACAACAGTCCCAGAAAGTAACTTGCCGCAATATCAGGGTAATTTGTCATATGAAACGTGTCGTATTAACAGGGAAGATAGAATAACACACATGACTTGCCACAGTATGAGACGTTACGTTGTTACGGTTTCAGAGGTATAATTTGAAACAGTATGAGATGCTACGTTGTCAAGGTTTCACAGTTATAACTTTCCACAGTATGAGACGCTACGTTGTCACGGTTTTAGCGGTATAACTTTCCACCGTATGAGGCCCTACGTTGTCACGGTTTCAGAGGTATAACTTAACACAATATGAGACGCTACGTTGTCACGTTTTCAGAGGTGTAACTTTCAACAGTATGACATGCTACGTTGTCACGGTTTCAGAGGGTATCTTGTCGCTCTAGCAGAAATAACCTTACCAGCTTTAGAGGGCGATTACCACGATACAAAATTGTAACGTACGGCGACATGCTATATAGGAAACGAAGCTAAAGAACTGGCCTGCAGATGAATATAAATCCAGAGATTTAAAGCAGAGTCGTGCCCTAGGGAATATTAACTTAATTGAATGGTATTCAATGTAGTGATTAAGAATACTTGATTCATATGACAACGGTCAAGTTTACCGCTATATCGACTATAAGCTATAAAGCATCCGAGACAGCTGGATTTGAGGAGAAGAATTCACGTCAAGGACCCATAGGTTGAGACAAGAATGACACATTAGTCGACTGACCTAAGGAAACATCTCTAAGTTACGTTTTCATGTTTTTCAGCTGCTATCGCCTGAAGGAATTATATTTAAGGCAATAACAGCTCAAGGACATGAAATGCATGTATGTGCCTAAGATGTGTTCACTTTCAAAAGTGTCTAGCTTCGTTTCATCTTTTCTAGGGAGCTGTGGAAAGTGATTCGTGTCGTTTTATAAGAAAACCAATGTTTTCCATCAAATTAAATGAAATAAGATTAGCCACTCACATAGGGAGAAAAACAGCGTAACGTGATAAAATAAAAATTAACGGAAAGGATCGATAATGACCTAAACGAATTATTTTTTTTTTTTGTTTTTTGTGTTTTTGCCAAGCCTTCTATTTCAATCATTGCTGTGGTCTTGAATTAAGTTCCGAAATGACCGGCTATAAGAGAAACAACAGCAACAACAACACATACACACACACACACACACACACACACACACACACACACACACACACACAGATATATATATATATATATATATATATATATATATATATATATATATATATATATATATATTACGATGATTATGTTCTTTGTACAATTACAGATTATGTTCTTTGTACAAGAATATATATATATATATACATATATATATATATATATATATATATATATATATATATATATATATATATATATATATATATATATATATATATATATATATATATAATCACTATAATTAATCGGGTCACATGCAAAGCGTGTAAATTTCTCAGTTATCGGCCGACAACTTGGTTATAATCAAGTTGCGTGTTCAAATTCAATTACGGGTGCTTCACTGTGAAATTTCTTCAGGAGGTTTGTCAAATTTATATATCAATGCCAAACAGGACCTACACATTGGCCAAATGTTTTCCGTGCTGAACGACCATAATGTGCATCTCTCGAGACTGTATCGTGTGACTTGTGAAAATTCTTAGGCAAGCTTTATTGGCAATAATTTGCTGATCTCCTGTCTCATCGTGTTCCTTTTGGAACTTCTCACAATTACACGGTTCAATATCCTCCAGCCTTCGTCTATTTAAAAATTACTACTAGTGAAACTTTTTCAGACGCCCATGTTACAGTAAATGTGATCAAAAATAGCTGCCTCACATTTGTGACAGGTCACATGATACAATAGGAGTTCTTACTTTAAAGCAATAAAAGAGTTTGAAATCAAAACTCCACTATTTTCATTTAGTTCTCAAGATTCCGAGGTACATCGTTTATTTGTATTTGGAGGGTGGACAATCAGTTTCTTTTTTGTGTATTGAAGCAATAGAAAAAAAACTGAAAAAGACACACATATCTGTAAGCCAATTTCTGCACAATTTTGTATACAAAGTTAATGTAACCGCTTGTGGGTCGTATAGAGAACACGGGTGCGCAAAGAAGAGTATGGTGGTTTGACGGTGGCTTAGCGGAGGCTTGACGGACACTTTGTGAGATTTCCATGATTTAAAGTGTTGGTGAAGAATTGGCGGGATATCATGGCTCTGAATAACATTTCACGAGCATCATACATGCGTACATTGGCGAACCATTACCATGGTGTTAGAAAATATTTCAAATGAATATTGGTACAGAATTTGCATGATTTTATGAGCCTTTGGACAATTGACATAATATCTAATATCATGCTGCTGGAAACTTGGAGAAAAAGTCTCCATAAAGGAGGGGGGTGGGATTGAAGAGCGCCTTGCATGACATTAACCACTTGGTGAACAATTCCGTATATGGCGGGCTGAGTAAGCAGTTCTGCGTTAACCCGATCCCTCCCAGCTGGTCTCCGTAGTAGTTAATTACAGGACATAAAATAGTATCCCAGGAAATGCATTGTCAAGTGTCAGGAAGATATAAAGGAAATGTGGTGTTTTGTCGCCTCATTTTCGTCTCAAGTCACTTTTCCACGGGGTTTTAAATCATGGATTTGTGGGGTACATACGGATAGTAACAGTAATGCAGAGAAGTAACGTCTCCGTTTCTGGAGCTTCTCGACTATACATCAATAAATGGCTTAAAATATAACCAATCGAAAACAAAATTAAGTCTATTGTTTCTTGAATGATATGACAAGGAATAAAAGGCACTGAAGATGTCCTTCGGTACAGTTTGACGACATTGCACATACAGTATTTGTCCTAGGTAGCGAGGGCATCTTGACACCACGTATACAGGTGGACAAAACATGCATCATGACTAGTTATATAGCCTTTCAACCGGTACCAGACTGCTGTTGCCAAAGGCGCTCTCTAAGCATCTATAATGGCAACAAAAAAGGAGCCACTTCTGGTTTACAATCACGCATCGTTCATATAACCAATCGATAGTAGAGCACAATATCCCTATGTGTCAGATAAGATTTATCGTTAAGGGAAATCCCTTAGCACGATTTCTTTTTGCGAGCCATTTGAAGCAGATGTTCGGCATAGTTAGATCTTAAATCTTTTCACTTCCTAGTTCAGCTTTCAGATACATAAATCCTTACTCTTACATTCACAAATCTTTTCGAGTATGCTGCCCTCGGTATGTCAAAAATGTACTTTGCTTGTGTTTGCCTTAATCCTACGGTAACCCCCAACTGTACCTGGTAACAGCTACCAAAATACACGTACCACTTAATTATTCGTGAATAATAACAGCCATAACGTCACAATCAAAACAAATATACCTGGCGACAGCTACAAAAATTCGCTGACCTCCATTTTCGATAACATTCCTCCGCATCAGGCAACGCCCGACAATAGAGGAGCTCGTGAAACGTTGGGGTTAAAACGAAGAAGATGCACACCGTTATCTATGCACCACGGTACACCTAATACAAATATAGGTGTCTCAGTCACGATTTGATTTCAACTGTTCATAAAAATGTAATCAACATTTGTCACTACACAACTCCTAGCTCCAGGTTAAGCAAAATTAGATAGAGAAAAATGGTGTTATTCCATTCGCAATAGACTTCAGATTTGTCTGAATGGACGCGTCTTTGGAGTATTAGAGAGGTAAGAACCGTCTATTTGTATGATGAGAGTTTTGTTAGAAAACGTACTCAGCAAATGAAATAACCCTTCCCAGATTAAAAGATCTTTCTAAACTTCATATTACGCGCTATCCTATACTTAGTGTAAGAATCGCTGTTGATCTTTAGAGTAGATGATCAAATGTCGACTGATTTTCACCAAATGCTTCAACTTGTAAGATCAGTGTTTCGTGTGTGAGCGGATATCTAGGCCAAGGACAGCCCTTGTCACTCCCTAGAGGGCCTAGCATGGCAATCCGGCAGCGAAAGAGATCAGTCCGTCATACAGCTGTGGCGGTTTGGGGATGAACAAAAAATCGGTATTATGGGCAGAGGTCGACTTCAGGAGTAACCTGTAGATGAACAGTGACTCAAAGACACATGGGGTTCCAAATGAAACAAGTTAAAATTATATCGTTTCGTTTGGACGTCAATAGTTGCAGGTTTCCGTATTTTGTGGCACATATTGTTTATTTATTTATTTGATTGGTGTTTTACGACGTACTGAAGAATATTTCACTTTTACGACGGCTGACAGCATTATAGTGGAAGGACAGCGCCCGGGGGAAACCACGTTTATCCGCAAGTTGCTGACAGACCTTCCCACCTGCGACCCGAGAGGAAGCCAGAATGACTTAGACTCACGATGACCGCAATGGTTGGAGGCTCCTGGGTCATTGCGCTGTTCTGGTGTGATAGCCCACTCGGTCCCGGAGGCCCCATATTGTTTAATACGATGGTCGATATTGCGACAGTCGTTGTTAAAAGTGGTAGAAATAGACTGAGTATAGATTTCTTTTTGACGGCATTCTTTGATAAGGTCATAATGAGAATGTCAGACATGTCAAATGTGTCTTAATATACGCACTTGAAAACTGCGAATAAAAAACTACCGAGACTCCAAACCTTCATCGGCTAAATACGTCTAGCTAGAATAAATATCTGAAAAACGCCCATGGATCGTGCATCAAATAAAGAAAAAAAATACAATGCAGTAAAACATCACAGAAGTACGGGATAGGGGTTAAAAGTCGGAATAATGTGAACAACTGCAGCCTTCTTTCACTCATGTTGCTTTCCATTGTTCCGGCGATGCAGTCTAGCATTTAACATTTGAGAAAACTTCCAACGTAAAATGTAAATGACTGCTTTACAAAGGATGTCACCAATATCGCTAATGACTCAGATGCGCCAGGTCCAGACTGACTTGCCTGTTGCGGATTTGATTATGGTTAAGATTATTTATTTATTTATTTATTTGATTGGTGTTTTACGCCGTGCTCAAGAATATTTCACGTATACGACGGCGGCCAGCATTATGGTGGGTGGAAACCGGGCAGAGCACGATGGAAATCCACGATCATCCACAGGTTGCTGGAAGACCTCCCCACTTACGGCCGGAAAGGAAGCCAGCATGAGCTGGACTTGCACTCACAGTGACGCATTTGGTGAGAGGCTCCTGGGTCATTACGCTGCGCTAGCGCGCTAAACAACTGAGCCACGGAGGCCCCTGGTTAAAATTAAGTTTGTTTTGAATCCTTGTCCTTGTCTAACGGCAGTGTCCAACAAAAACAATTCAATTTAACCCGTTACGAATATGTGATTTTCCTTTGCCGGAAGATGTCGATGGAAAAGAATTCATTCCACTTAAATTTCAACTTATATAAAAAAACAATTTATATAACTTGACAGCTTTATTCCATGAATTACAATGTTTTTTCCGTTTTTTATTCTTCAGAGTGCGAAGTTTTTGGATACTAAGTGTGACAAAGCAAGTTTTATAATGACGTGATGATCATTTGTTTTCGTTTATTCGGCGGGAGAAGTTTAAATGAAAGAAGTAGTTCTCCTTAATCCGTTGTAACATTATGCAAAATATTTATTTTGTTTACCTTTTGATACAAGAATAGAATCACCGGCCTTTTCCTATAAATTGAAGGAACAAGTATGTATGGTATCATATTACTAAAAGGCTAGATAAAAATGGACCCTTGTACAGTAAATTGAACTGAACCCTGTCACAGAGGCGATTAGCCAAACTGCATAGGCTCCTAGAAGTATTGTAAGTATATTAACAACAAATACCTGAACCAGCTGCTTGAGGAACATAAATTATAAACGCGTAGATTGATTCCAAAGACGAAGCTTTCGGGATTTGGAGATTGACCTACTACTTCTCTATAATCAAATCATGTTTCTACCCGCCGTCTTATTCGCCATCAGCTCACTAAGTGCCTGCGGTTTGACGTATAAAATCCAGACTTACCTTCCTTAGGCACTCCGCTGAGCAGATTCCGTGTATGACCAGACTCTCGTAGCCACTCAGCCAACGAGCACCAGTAGCTGGCGTGAAATAAATGATCCATACAGAAATAAACAGAGATTCTGCAGCGTTAGGTAACATTATCCGATATCTCCCTGGACAGACTCCCTCGTCAGCGAAGTTCACATTTATTTCCGAATCTTCCCCGGAGATCCTCGCGAACGACCTGGTCACAGTTCTGTTAGCCGATCAGATGAAACCTGCTTGGTGTTGCCTTTAACAATTCATTCATAACCATCCAATGCAACTTGTTCTGAGAAAAAAGCTGTTGCCTAAGACATTTTCTGAGAAACATTTGCAAAAACACAAAAAAGCACGAAAAGCACGAATTATCATGCGCAGCCACAGAGTTCCCCTGGAAATAAATCCTGTATTTGACTGTCCGTGGCGGTGAATAGGGCAAACCTAGTGGTACGGACGACTGAGGGCTGGTCCCTGATGCATGTCCATCCCCCCTCGTGTGCCTGAGGGACTAAGATGAGAGAACTAAACACTGTGAACACAGATACAGACTGTTGAGGGTTCACAGTGATCACAAACTCTGCAATAAAATCTAGCTTACTCAAAAAGACGGGCTGTTTCAAGAGCAGGAGTAGCATACTTTTCTCGCACTCTGTCCACTGATTCACTTATCGACGAACAGATTTTGTGACTTCATTTGCGAATGATTCTGCCTAGAAGAATATACCACTCACATGGAGACGGTATTAGATTTAGCGCTGAACTACAGTGAACAGAGCCCTAAGGGAAATAACTGCACCTCTCCACCATTGACATTTGGCAGTGTTCATCGAACGCAAGATTTTACAACCCGTCACGGAAAAGATAGCGATATTTTCCCTCCCTTTGTAACATAAAGTACCATGTTCGAAAGTATATAAATGTGGAAATGACTACAAATCGGAATGGTCCAGTAATTTTACAGTCTCTCAGGTATGGTCTCGTTGATAGTTAGTAAGAGCATTTTACGCAGATTTACTTCAACTTATCTGTCATATGCTGTTGTCAGTCAGAGGAAAATCTGCGTCAGGTAGCCTTAGAAACCTTCTATCTGAGAAAATTGATTGCCTATTAAACCTACCAACGCCATACACCTGCTTGCCACATTTGTAAATAACAGGCATGGCAGTATATCGAGCGCCTGGACGCTCTATAAGTGTCTGCTTACAAGATATGGCGCAAAATACGAGCTAACAAATCGTCATCTGATCATCATTGAGAATTCAACATGCGGTTTAATTATATGGATGTACCGGGGATTACAGGTATATTTGCAAGTAAAAGCCAATTTATTTGCTCCCCTTACAACCGAAAATTTCATATATGCGTAACAGGGATTTATCGTAACTATTCACGCAAACAGGGCTATGCATAAAGGCTTGATGCAGATATAACTGACATCGTACTTGTTTTGGAGTTTGGGGCACACATGATATTATATCGCAACAGTGTCTTGTGTATCCGAACTGTTGACATGCTGTCACATATACAGTGGTGTTTCGCTGTAGTATCAAGTGGATGCATGAAGCATGGCTATCCATTCATTAACAGCAGTCAGACGCTTAATCGACCAGTTTATAAGCGTCTTTGGTATGACTAGTCTGCGGATTAACACGCAGGATTTAGGTGTATAAGTTGTCAATGTCTGGTGTAATTTAAGAGCAACGTATTTCAGAAAATGTATACATTTTCAGTCTGCACATAATAGATATCGAGGGGCCTCCGTGGCTCAGTCGGTTAAAGCGCTAGCGCAGCGTAATGACCCAGGAGCCTCTCACCAATGCGGTCGCTGTGAGTTCACGTGAGAAGGTCTGACAGCAACCTGCGGATAGTCGTGGGTTTCCTCCGGGCTGTACGTGGTTTCCTCCCACCATAATGCTGGGCGCCGTCGTATACCTGACGGTTGACGTTTTCCTGACAAATTGTCAGTGTTTGTACAAAATTTCCATGGCGTATAGAAAGTAATTTTGATCAACATATACCTTATTATATGCAAGCTAACTTGCCACAAGAAACGTATGTCATAAAATTCAAGTCAGGATGATTTATAGTATAATATAATGAGCCAACTTGCCACAATAATGTAAGTTTTAAATGTAAAGCCAGGCGTATTTGACGTGCAAGATATCGTTATATATTGACGTCTACAGGAGACTTTCGTTTTGGCTTATGATATCTATTGTACCTGTAAAGGTCACCTAGAGAAATTAAATTAAAGAAAAAAAAATAACATACGTCGTTTAGGATGTTTCCAGCTGTGCGAGGACGAAGTGTTTTGGGAAATCAAACGTCCTTTAGCCAAAGTTGCCCGTGCGTGTAATACCACGTTATGTATTAGACTGTTACGTATCCGGTACTCAGGCCACTTTTACGTCATAAAATAGAAACCTCGCTGTGGAGACATTCGCTTGCAAATGTCAGCCGCTGACCTTATAAAAGTACCCTGAATCATAACCATTGATGTTTTGCCTATGATACAACTTTTATGGTAGGATAAAAGAAAAAAATGAGGAAATGCCTTTTAGACTGCTTCTTTGTATAAAAACTTTTTTCACTTACCTCTTGTTTACGCACTCTTCATTGCAACCGCCGTTTTGTGTTTATTCATTCTCTTATTTACTTTCGTAGACATTACGACAATAAGGATAGTTTAAAGTCTGACGTTGTAAATTATCCTTACTTGGACGGTAATATACCAAAGGCCTCTGTTCGTGTCGTGTACATATCATATTGTGGCATTTGTAAGATCCTATGTCTTAGGAACGCCTTAACTCTAAGTTTGCTAAGTTTTGCAATGGTATAATTCTCTTCTAAGTAAATATGGAAATAGTTTCTGGAATCTCGGCCTCTCAGCTTCGCAACTGTGTCTTATTCCGCTTAAACCTGGGCTAGCGATGTATACCCACTGTGTTGTGATATTAAAATTATTTCCATTTCATGATGTGTGACACAAGTGGCATGAAACAACGTTTCAGCAGAATGATTAGCAAGTTTAAAATTTCCTGTATTCTTTACTGGTACAAGGAATATATGAACTAAACATTTCAAGATCAAGGTTTTGTTCCAACCAGCGACTGTCTACATTTATTTATTTATTTGATTGGTGATTTACGCCGTACTCGAAAATATTTCACTTATACGACGGCGACCAGCATTATGGTGGGAGGAAACCGGGCAACGCCTGGGGGTAACCCACGACTATCCGCAGGTTGCTGGAAGACCTTCCCACATACGGCCGGAGAGGAAGCCAGCATGAGCTGGGGTTGAACCCACATCGACCTCATTGGTGAGAGGCTCCTGGGTCATTACGCTGCGCTAGCGGGCTAACCAACTGAGCCCCGGAGGCTCGGATTTGTAAAGCAAATTCCAGTTAAAATAGTGGAAAGGAACATACCAAATTTTGACTAAATCTGAGATCGCTTCATGACGATGTTTTTCTGTTTTTCCATCAAACTAGAAAGATTTCGGTTCCAAGCTAAGGCAAAAAGTAAAAAGAGCGCTTTCATCCTTCAATCACGGGTTTAGGAAGCTTAAATACATTTAGCTGGCGTTCCTCATGAATACCAACAGAACGTTTTTATCCGCTACTCAGGAACTCGGGTTAACAAAATTTGTTATGCTTGATACAACCTTACGTCGCGTTTAACATCGTCAAAAAATAACTTTTTCATCTACGTTTTTAAACATATACTCTGAATGCCATAACAATGTTTTCCATCAGAGAATTGTATTTTTGAGGTTTTTATTTGCAATTTATTGGATTATAGAGTAAGTGAATGCTATCAACTCGGTAACGAATGGTTATTTAGTAGGTCTTTGATTGATGATGTCCCACTCAGTTCCTGGAAAGCCATGACCACATTTTTGTGTTTTCAGGACTGAATATGGATTGGCATCGTCTGGAAATTGCTTGACCGCGAGAGCATTGTCGGTTTTCAGCGATTGCGTGATGAAAGGTTTTGGGCAGTATTATTATTTCAGTAGTGAAACTGATCTCTGGGAAATGCCTTTGGATATTGCTTCATCAGTTGACGGCCTGACCTGATGTAATTTGGATATTTCGCCTACTATACTTTCATGCACACAGGTTATGATTACAATCAGTTAAATTATTCAATAGATACTATAAGTGGATGGAGACCTTCATTGGCAGTATGTTGACACACTGAATGTACATTATGAATGGATAATATACAATTAACGGGTACTGCAGTGAAGTGAAAAAAGAACATTCACATCCTCAAAAATCATACAATGCAGTAATGTATGGGCAACCATTTTAACATTTTAGACAAATCGTACGACCGGGGACGAAGCCAGCATGAGTTGGACTTGAACCAAAAATAGCATTGTCTTTTTTGGTATTTAATATTTATGTGACATGTAATTCTAGTATTCAACCCATAGACTGATCATGTTTAATATATAGTTACAATGACACTATACTGTATACATTTATCATGTAAGGAGTGGCTCAACACATACACATATCCTATTACTATGCGAATGGAAAAGAAAGATAGGCCCAGACCCTAATGAGGCGGCGATAATCAATGTATGAAGAGGTTATTATTGTAATAGAGTCAGACCAAGAGAATTAGAAGGCATTTGGTAAGTAGAATTTACCTTCATTCAGAAATGGTTAATCTCTCAATCCTTGTCAAGTAATCTGGTACGATTTATAAAGCCAGTCACTATAATAAAAAAACACAAAGCTAAAAAAAGCGGCAAAAAATATAAATAGCTAGAACAAACTACAGATACAATACAAGTACTTATTTATTTATTTATTTGATTGGTGTTTTACGCCGTACTCAAGAATATTTCACTTATACGACGGCGACCAGCATTATGGTGGGAGGAAACCGGGCACAGCCCGGGGGGAACCCACGACCAGGTTGCTGGAAGACCTTCCCACTTACGGCCGGAGAGGAAGCCAGCATGAGCTGGACTTGAACTCACAGCGACCGCATTGATGAGAGGCTCCTAGGTTATTACGCTGCGCTAACGCGCTAACCGAATGAAATTGTAATGCTAACTCGGGGTTTCGTGTTGTTGTTTGTAATCCCGCAATCACACAAGTTAGCCTGCTATGTTTATTCTCTCATTTCATGATAGAAAAGACTTTCTTGCAGCTTGAGTGGGATTCAGTCAGCGGTCTTACGGAGATTATAACTGCAGATGGAAAATATACATTTTGGATAATGAGGCTGCAAGACGGTGAGTAAGAGATATCTTATCCTCTAATAGCCTTTATAGGTCAATCCCTGAATGTAATTAAAGATGTACAGCTTAGAGAGTAAAGCCAGAGCTTTGTCCATCCCAAAACGTAAAATATGAGGAAATCGGCAAGGCAATCATATTTACAAATTAATCCAATTGACAGAGGAGTGCTAGGGTCTGCTTTATCAACAGCTATCTCTCAACTACCACTTGCTTAGGGGTTGATCGGTGATTTCAAAGATGTTTGCAAATATAGCTTTAAGTTTGGGCTTGTTCATGAAATTCAGTTAGTTTAGATACATGTTGACCGGATCATTTTCGTCGGGGGAGATAGTAGTTCTTTTAAGGGAACGAGTTTAATACTCTTCATTCAGGTAATTTAAACAAATCTACGTAATTGTGGTTCAAAACGGTGTTGTCATATTTAGAATAGTTAAATTGGTTGAAAGGAAGGAAATCCTAGAAAATGCATTTTCAACAGGATCGCGTTTCAAACCCAGCTCCTCATGCATGACATGTCAGTGGATTTCTGAAAGGTAATGCACGTTGTATTAATCCATAAATCAATAAATCTATTATTCAGTAATGGTGACAAATGCATAACTCGTGGAGCCCTCATAACGGCGAGACGTATACTGGTTTGTCCTAGGCTAAGGGTGTTTCAATTTTTACCATAGGACGTTGACGTAATAAAAGGAATCTGCTAATTTCTTAAAAGGCATACAGAACAAGGGATCGTCTGTTACCTTAGCTCTCATTTTTCCTGATCATGACTGGCATGTAGTGACCAAAACACAGACTGGCTATGTCTTCAGTACGTACAGTTACCTTTTGTTCCATTTGATGCAAAAAATAAACTATGAGGGGGCTGAATCTGTAATTAACCTATAACAGACTAAACGCTAACACCACTGGGCGTCAAAGCATTTAGGGAGATAAACCATATGGCCCTCTTGTGTTCTTATCGTTGTCGTCTACTTCTTTCGAACTGTCATCTGTGGTATCTATCACATTTAAGGGAGAAGAAAATTTAAATATCAATCAAATACCATTACATTAATCAAAAATTTCCACTTTGCCTAAGAACTAGTCCTGAAGTCTTCTGTTTTTGGAGGAGAATTGCCGTCGGAAACCGCCGAAGTGCAGTTCGTACATTTCCGGTGGAACTCTTCTTCCCAGAAGGTAGCCAACAGTACAGTTCATTTTCCGCTTGACGGTCGGGAAACTGGAATATTGGACGTAGGTTCCGAGTTTACTCGATCAAGCCGGCAGTTTTAACGATTCTCACTGGCAACACACCCCCAGCATAAATACAGGGTGTTAAAGATGGGGGACACGATGGACTCAGCGATTTTTGCCAGCTTTGCCGTTTTCAGACTTCACGTGTATGGCGAGGAAAAATCGCAAAATGATGCAGCAGGTACCACCAGATAGAACAAAATGTGCTCTTTTCAGCCAATAGTGTCATGTTTTTAAGTTTTCTTTTCCTTTAAAGCCATATCACGAAGGTCATGCTCCCGAGTGAGAAACTCAAAAAAATGTCACACCACTCAGATCTCTATCATACTTGGAACGGTACAAGGCAACATTTTCTTTGCATTTTGCATTTTAGATACAGATACTTTACAGTCTTGTCTCTTGTTTAGGCAACCCAGGTAAATGGAATATGGCAAATTTTGCCTTTTAGCCAACTGTTTTGCTCATCAATGACGGGTAATATCAAAAGCCCCTCACAAGTGTTTTGACTACATTTTGAGCTCTGTGAGGCAATTTTTGTGATTAAGCTGATACTGACAGACAAAGACGGAATGAAATCGACATTGTTCTCGTCTCGTAAATTACTTTTTCACTTCTCATCCTATGTATTTTTTGTATGGTTAATTTAGTCTGAATAATATGCCAATATAGATTGATTCAACATTCATTATGCTTAATCGTGTAGAAACAGGCCTTTAATCAAGAAGTGGTACGGTAAGTGCGAAATAAAACATATTTCACCGTGACTGGGGTAAAAGTGGTCATACTTCGTGGGTTGTTGGACAAGAGGTACCAGAAATCAAATTGTTTGTCACGTATTAAGCCTCTGACATACATGTGAACAGATTATGATGTGTCATCGGATACAAAATAAGTGTATAATGTAAATAGCATAAACTTTATAGGGATCAGAAATGTTCATTGCATTTATTCGTGACGAAAATGACAAAATACTTCACCGATGTTTTACGTCGTGCTCAAATTTGTCACTTATAAAAGGACGGTAAAGTATATGTTATCCAACGACATTCGCGGGTACCTGATTCATCAATACAATCAACCCAGTCGAAAACAGTCAGAACTGGATACGAGGTGGAGTAGAGAGAGAGAAATGAGAGTGGAATCAATATCTAGCTACAGTGTACTCATTTTCTTTAGTCAATACTTGCCGTTATTTTTTTATTTCATTGACGTCTCACGATGTGTACTGATGAATATTTCATTTGTTTGAAAAACGTTGGAGTTTGTGGGCGGAGCAAAAAGACCCAGATGGAAAACAAATCACCTCGAGTAAGTATACACGAGAGCCATTGTGGTGAATGTGCCCTTTGTTACGTAGATAAGAACAGGAATAAAGGGCTGATACAATGAAAACTATGTCAGTTTAGACAGTGCTACCTAATACAGTTCGGTTACAGACAGCGCTGGGCAAATTATTAAGTCAAAAATCACGCAACTCACACGAAAATAGACGACAATCAGTCGTGTAGAAACAGAGCTGTATTCATGGAAACGTAATAGTAAAAGTGATTTAAAGTATATTTAATATCATTCGTTAGCGCAGACAACCTTGTAACTGTAAATTAACATCGTTAAAACCCTGTCATGTTCCAAGGTTAAAAACGCACTTGACTCAATCTTAATCGCACAAGAAAGACTATAATGTCAAAGGACAATTAGATTCTTTTCGATTTATTCTGTGCAAAGAAAAATGTATTTCATTTAATGAAGATTCGGTAGAGATACAGGAAAACAGCGTACCAGAAATGCAGACAGGAAGAAAAGAAACGACTGTTCCAGGCTGTCTAGGCTCTCGTTGATAGTTCGAGGCTTCTATAAAACTGACCCGCTATTTTTCTAGGAGTTTTATTCATTGATATGTTAGTAACTTGTCATTGGCTGAAAAAACGTAGGAAAAATCATCATACAGCGTCAGTGGACTTAAAAAGTTTTTTTAGAGACCAATCCAAACAGCTTTCTTCATGGCTTCCACAAATTCTGAAAAAGTGAAAAACACAGCTTGTTTTGAATGCATGTCATATAAGGGAAATAAATTTAAAAAATTAAATGATCAATCGTAAAGGAATTAAAAGTATTCTGTAGCATTAACCGTGTTATATAATGTGTTCATATGTGAGGAAATGGTTTTTTCCAATGTCATAATTATTAGCAATAAATAATATTTTGGTTTCAAAAAATCGTAAAATCTTGGACAAAAAGAGTTTTAAATCGCATGTGAAGCTAGATCCCTGACAGCGTCCACTCGGATTCTAACCAAGTCGCGTTCTTTCTACAGTCCGTCTTAATGCGAGACTCAAATGATCGATTCTTTTACTGGTAACTGGTTTTGAAGTTATCCTATTCTAACTCAAAACCAATAGGACTTTAGTCCGGACTTACAGTTTATTACGCCTTTGACCACCTGGTAGTCATGAGTATTTGGTCAGTAGTATAACAACGTTTACTGAAACAGTGGTCTAACCACTCCAGAACTATTTTTTCGCCGGTAGACGGTTGGTTTCACAGTTGGATAATAGCCTTCTGCCTGCCTGATTTTGAAGTAAACACAACGATAATGATGATTGCGTAAGAAAGCCTACCATTGTACTCTATGGTGCCGGAGCTGTCCAGGTCGACGGCTTTGAACAGCGCATCCACATCAATCGATACACGTAGCTTCTGGAACACGTACTCCAGATCTTCCTTGTACAGGCGCCCCAGTCCACGGCGATCGTACAGGCGGAATGCTTCTCGGAACTCGGAGTCTACATTGCGTAATTTGTGAAGTTCCCTACATAATTGATGAAGGCCTGGAAGGTTATACCCCTAGCTGAAATGGAACGAGGAGACTGTGGGTAGTGTGGTTAAGTGGTAGCGGGGAATTAGGTTGACAGACATTATGACACAATCCTACCTTAAAATTTAAACAGATGGCTTTATGAGCTGCCTATAAAGTTTATTACCAGAGGCATCTTCTGGGTGCTAACGATAAAATACCTACTCCCCCGGGCCAACATGTATATTAGATAATCCCTTTCTGACGTAAGCTATTGACTTTTTTCCCAGCAGGTTGTAACAAGGCCGTATACTTGCCGAATGTGTATTAGAGTTATGTCCCTTAGATCATACGCGTGTGTATATCGAGGCGAGGTAAAATATTTCCTGTTATGAATAAACAGGATTCTCAGTACATGGAATGGATGCAGCCGACTACCAAGTCTTTGGTTGATGGCTCAGTTCAAATGAGGCCTGGACTCAACCACTTATTTGGGGTACAGGGTTGAGTTCCTTGCTGGGGCATTGCTTCAAAACAGGCACACAACACTGTAAATGAAAACCTATGACTTCTTTTTGAATTTTCGTCATTTTTGTGTTGCCATTAGGAGAGACAGTCGAATTTGGCCGTGGTAACTTGGTCTTAAGGCCAATAGTACAAAGCGATTTTTGACTTACGCCAAATTTTGAAAACTCAGTGTAATACATAACGTATGGCTCAAAATGCAAAATTACCACTTTATAATTTATTTAAACTCTGGAGTGAGTTTAAATCCGTGTTAGTCTTAACTTAACATTTGCTCTATAAAGACTACGACATAGAGGGTAAAACTAGATATTTGGCAAACACTTGAACGTAATCGGTGAAAATCCCCTTATCAGTTTACCGCAGTTAGGGTTTTATTCTGACAGCTCATGGCACAGAGGTAACAAATATCTAGGTCAGAATTTGAAATCTATAAACTGTATCATTTCTTGTGGCCCTTAGGAGTAGAACTAAAACGGTTTTGAGTAATTTTAGACCATTGGCGACGAACAAATTCTTAATTATCACCACCGTATTTTTACCTAACATAACAAACATGTGGGCCACAACTACTATTTATTCAGCGAGCGACGTTTCGGTACAGATACTAATACCGTTAACATTTCGAGCATAATGCTTGATGACGGTGATAGTATCTATCATCATCATCGTCTTTCTGCAATCATCCCCAGATACTGACTTGTCACAGTTACAATGAAGTACACGTATAATATGGGTAATACATACTTACCGTCTGTACTAACATGGCTTATTATGTCCCTGACCTCTTGGTCGCTTGGATCTCGCCCAGCTCGCTCGAGAATTGCCGTTAACTCATTCGGTCCTATGTAACCGTCCACTGAGTAACGGTTAAAGTAGGCTAAGTATCCTGTGTAAATAAAACGTGACAGGAGCGCTTTATTACCCTGTGTGAATAAAACGTGACTTTTAGAGAGGGCTGTATTACCCTGCATGAATAAAACGTGAAGTTAAGAGAGGGCTTTATTACCCTGTGTGAATAAAACGTGATTTTTAGAGAAGGCTTTATTACCCTGTGTGAATAAAACATGACGTTTAAGAAGGTAAGTGCCCTGTGTGAATAAAACGTGACGTTTAAGGAGGAAAGTACCCTGTGTGAATAAAACGTGACGTTTAGAGAAGGCTTTATCATCCCGTGTCAATAAAACGTGACGTTTAACTAAAGGACAAGTAGCCTACCCGTGACGTTTAGGGAGTGGGTAAGTAACCTGTGTAAATAAAACGTGGATTTTAGGAAGTGGGCAATTGTCATGTGAAAAAAGGGAACTTGAAAACAAGTTGAATTAAAAGGATGAATAAAACATGTGGTTAGGGAAGTGTAAGCGCCCTGTGTGAATATAATGTGACGTAAGGTGACGAAACAGAGAAGTCTGAAATATACCCTGTGAATAAAACCGTAATTCTTCATGATGAAAGCATATTTTCTTTGTGAACATTTGAGAAAATAATATGGGAGAAAATTACCATTAACATGGCAAATGTCCTATGTGATATAGGACAGGAACAGTTGAACAAAAATGTGCACTGTCTTCCACTGGGAAGTACTAGTTGATTAAGAATGCCTCTCCGTGTGGTCAAATATTGATGTTTAGGGAAGAGTTGTTATTTACTGTTGCAGATAATATGTTTGTCGCGTTTCCAATCAGGGGACACAACTCTGGCAGGAAAATGCACAGGGTTCCTCTACAGGCAAGAACCGATGGACACCAATACAAAGCCAGAGGAAATAGCCAGTAGTCACATCTTAGTCTGTCATCACAATGAACAGAAACCACTGGAGTGTAGTTTATGAAAATGTGTCGGTGCAGAGTGTGGCAATTTAAATGACATGACTTGTAAATGAAAGTTACATTCAGTTGAAAGGAAAAGGCAGCTCAAAATTGAAGTTAGCATCACAACACACACTGCTGAAAACTATATCAACGAGTACTTTTATTCATTATTTCAGCATTTAAAATTAAAATTAAATGAATTCAAATATTGGAATTCTAAGGTGGGCAATATGAACCATACTGCCAGAGGCAGAGTAATCAGGGGTTGCATTATCATTTTTCTATACTCACTAGCATACTCCGCGTGATAGGAAAGGGACAGTTGCGAGTGACGTGACCAGTGCCACCTAAGGCGCATGTCTATTGCCACAAATCAGGTACAAGTCGGCGATGTGTAACTTTTGTGCACGCCCAAATCAGTGAAATAAAAGATAGAGGGACAGCGTTTGCTTGTATTTCCATCTTTAGAGTTATGTAGTTTCTTGTTTGTATCAGCCATAAAGGTCACCATAAAAAAATCGAAGGCCTTTAGCTGGTATTTAAGGCCTTTAGCTGGTATTTGATATACTTGTATGTAATAATAGTTTTACTTATAGTTTTTAATTGTCCTCTCGATGAACCTTAGAATAATATTTAGCTTTATTTCACTTTAACATGAAAAAAATTATACTGAATTGCGATTGAATTATTTACTGTCAATTAATCATTTCTCACTTCCAATGCAAGGAAACTTACATTTATACTGAACGCAATGGTTTAATTTCTGTTGGCATATACTACCCAGTTTCATAAAACTTTATGTGTGGACGAATTCAGAAGTTTGCAGTCATTGGCCTAGAATAATATTTTGAATTTTCTGTGCCAGGTTTCACAGAAAGAAAAGGTTAAATTACATTGGTTTATTGGGAATATGCAAAACGACGTTGGCTTCATTCTGTATGTTTAGTGGGGTTGAATAAATGGCTGGAATAATGTATAAGCCATGTTTAGTGTTAATTTTAACTAAACTCTTTTATATTTACATCATGCAGACCTACGTTTTTTGCCTAGTGTTGACGTGTAGGTAAATATCTCTCGCATGTCATCCTTGAGCGATTAAAGGGGCATGTAACTGTTCCCCAGTGTGTACATTTTGAGCGATTTTGCAATGTGATGATGGAGAGTGGTATTTCTACATTCCAGGTACGAACTATTTAGCACGGATGTTGGCTGTGTTGCAGACGGTAGAAAAAGGCATCGACTCTAGCGACAAAATTGCCCCCCCCCCCCCCCACACACACAGTCCAGTTAAATCAGTGTTTATGAGAACTGTTGCTTGCAAAGTGGCTGCCTCCACAGCATACCCTCTTCATTAATTTTCAGGATATATATGAATCATATCGCGTTGTATGCGTCCAATTAATTTCCAACAGTGCCTGGAAGACAAGAGTTGCTAAAAGTGTAAGTGTTCTGGTCACGGAATTGTATCCGAAATTTCGTGTATGTTAAAAGTTCACGGATATTTTATCAAAGAAAGCCTCAATGCTGTATTTGTGTCTGACCTCTCCGAAAAACGCTTTCATTTCACGGTACATGAACATCAGGCTCAAGGTCACATACGGTGTTTTGCAAACTCTAGCCTGAAAGCGGTTAACAGTATAAAATCATGTCAGTCACGCTTCACTGGTTTTCATACAAAAGGTGACAAGTTAGTATGGAGATTGTAAAATTAGCTAGGAGCAGAGGTCAAGGAAACCTCTACAATGCCAGGGTCATTTGCCGTGCGCTGAGTATCTATGACCCCTCCGCGTCTCGGGATGATGCATGAGACACTGAACAGATGAGGCACTAACGTGGAAGATTCTGTCTTACCAAAATAGATACTGAACAGGCGAGGCACTAACCTGGAAGGTTCTGTCTTACCTAAATACTGGCCGGATGATATTCTTCCTGTCTGCAAAACAGAAAAATAAATGTGAAAACCTGTGTTGAAAAGTGAGGAATAAAACTGTCAAGACGTTGAATTACAAGAAAATGCTTTTGTACATCACCATCTTGGCAGCTGTCAGCATGTGGGGTGCAACATCCTTTTTCAGGGCTTGGAAAACGCCAAATTTATAATTTCACTCACTCAGCTGTCAACACTGTCTAACTGGATAAAGTATATATTTATTTATATTTGCGATTGGTGTTCTTCGCCGTACTCATGAATATTTAACATATGCGACACCGGTCAGCATTATGGTGGGAGGAAACCGGACAGATCCCGGGGGAAACCCACCACTATTCGCTGAACTCACAGTTATTAGTTAGAGGCTTTTGAGTCATTACGCCGCGCTGGCGTGCTAATTCTCTCGGCCACGGAGGCCCCCGGATAGAGTATGTTTGTGACGTTTAACTTACTACGTAAGTGGCTGAACATTTGTGTCAGATAAAGCGATTTTAAGGCATAAATAAGCGATGTAGGTTAACATCACTTAAGGTAGATATCACTCACGAACCAAAATGGATCAAGATATGCTGGATACAATGCTTTAAAACTGCACGCTAAATGAGTGACCCGAAGCGCAAGATTTAGTTCTTGTCTTGTAGAGATGTCAAGAAAATGATAATACTTTATAAAGAAGCTAGATGTGGAAATTTATGCGTGTAGACAATGTCGAATATCTGTCACATTAACAAAGGAAAACTTTTCAAATAACTAAAAAACAAAAAACAAATTTTTACAACTTTTTTTACAGCAACTATATACTCGGTTCCTCAAAAGTGTCTCAGCTAACGCCGATTGTTTGAAAGTGTGTTACCGATTCTGGTACAAGCAATTGACTGCAACCCAGTCCTTGTAACACTAGACACTGATCCTGGTACATCAACAATAATAACAGTAATTAAAATAATATTACATCTTATAATAATTTGTTTGCGTTGCTTATGACATGCATTGAGATTCACTGGCTGCAAACAGGGACTGGGTAAATCGAATTCATCTGACGACATAAACTGTCAGTTATACTTGGCATAACTGATAGCTCAAAGTGTTGAGAGAGAATAAGAGATAGCTTTAATGAGGCCAAGGGACAAAAGTAAGAAATAAAAACGGAGAACTCACCATTTTGTCACCACCCTTATATTCTCTTACTAGAACGGTTATGGTACAAAATGACACGAAGCAAGTCTTGAGTCGCAACACGTCACTCCTATATAGACAGGTGAACAGTGATTGGGCAGAGCTATGACGATATCAACATGACGTTAGCTTCCTGATGGTGATAGTTTTTGTCTTGACATTGTATACGTGTAACTGTACAGAAGTTAGGAATAACAAGAGTTTGAATTACACGCATGACGGGCTACATGGATCTGTTGACTAAGACTAAAGATACGTGTAGGGCTATTTTACCTGATAAATTACCCCTATTGTATACCATAGCCTTTCACACTTATATAATCTGAGCGTCGAAACAGACAATCCCATATCAAACACTGAACAGTTTTCAATTGGAAAGGCGCAAGGAATGTTCTAGGTGAATGGTGAAGTCAGTGTTCAAATGATGTACCATGTCAAGTTGTAAATAATCAAAATAAGTCTCACAGCTGCAACTGTTCATATGTCCAACGTGGCGATCTGATTCAGTACGACGAATATAAAGCTCCTATCCCCGTGTGAAGCGGAACTAGACAGAGTGAAGCAGAGTGACAGAGATTCTACAAACCCCACAAACAGGTCTATTTCATAACCCGGGTATAAACATACATGAGTGTGATCTTTGGAGGGGATTTGCTCTGGTAGGGCTATAGCACCGGGTTCAAGACTGAGTCTGCGAGCTGGGCACATGAGATGTGGGTTCAAAACCGGACTTGGTTGGGAATTTGTAGATTCCATTGTTCTCACTGTTTGTGGGACTTTGGGGACAATGCAGGTCCACGACGGTTATATGAGCGTTTGCACAATCTAACGTTCAGTTAGACGACGCTGTTGAGGTAAATTCGTCAATATCTTACCATAAGTCGGTGGTTTGCTTCCGACACTCTTCTCCATCTATAAAACTGATCGCCATCGCATGAGGAAAAATTCTTGAGAATGGTGTTAAACAACATAAGAATATAAATAATATAATAAAAAATCAGCAGTAATCAATCCATCAATCAATCAATCAGCCAATCTAGAATGAGTGAGTAAAACAAATAAATCCATTAATTTTAAAATATTGAAAACTGAAGCATTTATTTCATGCCTTCACTCATTTTGCATCTCGCCACGATATAGCTGAAATATCGCTAACGTGCATAGCCGTAAACTTCAATCACTCATTTGTGTTACTTTGTCAAAGCAGGCACCATAGTGGTAAGGGCGCAAGCGCACGAATATCCCAGAATATAAAAAAACAGTGATGTGTGTGTTATTTTTGTGTGTATAAAGAACGTACACACCTTTTACATTATCTATATGCCATGTATTTAAATTGCTCTCGGTCGATAATGTCATATATATGTAAGTGGCAGGCGAATCTGCGGAGATCTGCAATGTCTTTTTTGCTGAAGGTGTTTCCACGGTTCACCGAGTTATCTAAACAAAGGGAGAATGAGTCTAGAGCTTAGTTAATAGCTCATTTCACCGTGGACAATTACAGTTCGTGTACACAGTACTTGTCATACTAAAATATCTGACAGACATGTAAAATGACATGGTTTAATGCAACAATATGCTAGAAGCTAGGGTGAATGTGTGTGATGTCCAGAAGGCGAAATGACTGGCGCTTAATGTTCAGTAGGCGAGCATTTATATATGTATGTAAGCAATCATACACACAATCGTATGCGGTAAACAGCTAAACTCGGTGTCACATTTATGGTACCCTTGGCATGCGGACACAGTGAAGCAGTACAGTAAATATGTCGCTGTGGAAATTGGTCCGACACACAAGGGCTCTTGCCAGTACCTCACGTTTGACCAGTGAGGTAGCAGATGTTGCCTTCCTTCTCGAGCGCGATCTCGTAGTAAGCTTAAATTGAATCATTGATACGAGATAAAACTTATGCATAACAAAACTTTGTTAACAAATCAGGTTGTGATGTTTGTGACTGATACGGACGTGAAAGAATCTTGTTTGACAGTGAGTTGGAAAGACACGTGGTAGGGTCTGTCACTATGGTCGTGGGTTCCCTCCGGGCTCTGCCCGGTTTCCCTCCCACCATGATGATCGCCGCCGTCGTATAAGTGAAATATTCTTGGGTACGGCGTAATGGTGGTCTGGGTAGGGAGGATTCGAACCGTACATTTCCCAAACATCTCATGTTTTGGAGAGTCACATTCTGTAAAAATTCGGTCGGCGTTTCAGTGTACTGCGAATGCTCAAATGTTGTAACTTGACAATTTGCCACTCAGACTAGGGGGCGTTACAGGGAAATTTCAGTCATGCTTGACGATTGTACCTGAGCTCATATTTATTTTCCATTGTCTGCTTTCAAGACAGGTTGGATGGCAAATGCTGCACGATGGCCTCTTTGTTAAACCAACAAAGGGACATAAATAGCCAAAAGTGCCAGTACATATTTACCGATGCCGAACTTGAAGTTTTGACCGTGTCGGTTTGTGGATGAACTTTCTCTTTTATGATGCAGGTTTATTTATAATGGTGGGTTAGTATTAATTTGATGACTTTTTCTGCGGTGTGATATTTATTTTGACTGAATATATCGATAAACATTTACACAGGTATGAGGAAACAAATCATTGGTTGCATGGATTAAAAGTGTCGCTTTGTCAAAATAATAATAGAAAATGTCAAACATTTACAAGGTGAAATCCTTTTTTTTTAGAGAAAAGTACACAAGAATGTTCAGATTGAAACTGGATCAGAAACCCTTAAATGAATACTTCATGCTCTAACACTTTATTTTCGAATCTGTTCAAACCGGAGAGTGGCTGTGTGACCACAACAAACCAAAATGATAAACTGTATTCGACCCAAGCTTTCAAACACAGCGACACATTTGAAAGATGTGAAGTTTACCTGATTTTACCTCATTACTCTGGTCGCTCCGCCTACAAAGTTCACAAAGCCAATTTACTCTGAATTCCATAGAGGATGCGCATAATTAATAATGCATGTGTTATATAGATGGTACAATTACATCGCTAGATGACAAGCACGAATGCGAAAACCAAACTGCTAATGTTTGCCATTTATTAACATGCCTAGATTAAAGATGCTTGTAGAACCCAAAATCTGTATTATTCAATGACATACAAAAGAAGCCCTTAGGACGTAACCTTGGATCCATTCAGTTTGACTCTCAGAAGAGGCAAACGGAATGACCCAGCCGAAACGTGATGAAGGCGACGTAGTTCCTAAAACAGTCAATCGTTTTTTTTTTTCGAGTGCACTGAATTTATTACTTCATGTATGGAGTTTGTCAACTCGCATCTTTAGCTTTCCTCTTCTAGTCCTACATATAAAGGAGTCAACACAGTTTGTTCAACTATTGCTGTCAGACATGAAGTCAAAATATTTTGTCACCTTTGTTAAGCTTCACGGGTACGAGGGTAGCAAGAAATTTTAGTTCATTCCAAGACAGACCAAACTCTGGTACATTTTAACTACCGGTTAAAGGTTAACACTAACAATACATTTCAAACTATTATATCTGTTTCGCAATATTTTCCAATGCAATATTGGTTGGTTAATTTCCCAGCAGTAAAGTATGGTCGTTTATCCTACTGGAAACGTAAGTAAGAAAGACCAATACATCAACACAAGAAGAATATTTTTAGCTCCATCTGTTTAATAGGTATTTTCCGTGAAAGGTCCCAATTCGGACCATTCGGATGGCCGTGGGTTTTCTCCGTGAACTGCAAGCTTTCCTCTGACCATATGCTCGCCGCGGTCGTGTTAGTGAAATATTCTTAAGTATGACGTAAAACACCAATCAAATAAATCAATTCCATAGCCACAATGTTCACAGTGTGATTCACAGGTCTTATCATGTTTGTGACATTCTGTTTGGGTGAACATAGCTACTTTAAACATCTTATTCAATGGAAAATGGATTAAATTATATTCATTATACATGGTCTGTGGGAGTATTACAGCCAATTTGGTGCACTGTACTGGACTCCATTGCTCCATTTGCTTTCAATCAATCAATCAATCATTTCGAATCTTTTAGATTCGTATTTCTATCAGGTATGTAAACGCTATAAGTCAAACCACAACCACAAACAGCAGACCTAACGACACTAGAACAACAAAGAAACTCATTTTGGCGACAGTTCTTATTTATTGCCACTTCTGTACAAGAAAAAACGTTCCGAATCTATTCACTTATCATTAATACAAACCCGCTGCCCCTGATGCAGATTGTATACCGAGTAAGCAAATAAATTTTTGTTAGAAAAATAAAGAAAAACATGAAAAAAAAACATCCATCCGCTGTTCAAGTTCTTATGGAGAAGGTTAGATCTGTTCCTGAGTCATCTTTACAAGGTCTTGTTCATAAGATCAACAAATTCTGCAAAACAAACAAACAGAAATAATTAATACATTAACTGTATATATTGAAAACTTTCTGAAAAAATAGCCAATCTGTTCCAGAATATAGGCCTAATTCATCACTTAAGAATATCTAGTTTTTTGGTTAATTCAGAAGACCATTTGTTAATGATCCATCCTACAGATGATTTATGCAGAACTCAAGAATATTTCACTTCAATGAAGGCTGTCAGGTTGATGGATGGATGACGAAGGATGTGCCTGGAGAAAATCCCCAAACTTCGTGGGGCACCTGACATAGCTACTAAAAAAATGTGGATCATATAACCGTGACCAAGCCATTCGGCGCCAGTGATCTTTGTGGCGAACAGGTTTTTTCTTAAATACTTATATTGTTACTTGATACAGTTTAAAAGACCTTCGCCAGGCTCCTGATCCTTCCCCAGGTATTGAGTCTTACAAGTTGTTTTACAAGCTGCAGCTGGACTACTATATATAGCATAAACATAGAGGCACATAAACCTACCGTTGTACTCAATCGTTCCATTGTTGTCAGCGTCAGCCACCTTGAAGAGGGCGGGAACGTCAACGTTGACACGCAGCTTCTCAAAGACGTAAGCGACGTCCTCCTGTGTGAGTTTTCCAGATCCAGTGCGATCATAGATACGGAAGGCCTCCCTGTACTCAGAATCCACGTTACGCAACTGCTGGAAAGTGCGTACGTAATCTATGAAAGCCTGGAAGTTGATTCCTCGAGCTGCACGGAGAAATGAGAAAAGAAAAGTGTTAAGGCGTGATGCTGTTTTTATCCTAAGTGACCTTTCTCTTCTCACGTGAGGCTTGAACAAAGCTACGCTATTTTGCCTAGACATTCTATGACATGAGACAAATGTACAAAGGCAAAAGAAAAAGGCATTAATGATGCACATGACTGCAGAAAACAACACATTTTGAATAATAGCCCTCACGTTCTGCGCAAAAATACTGTGGTGAGAGGAAGCCAAGCTGTACTGGCCATGCGTATGACTTGTATTATCACATGGATTGTGTGTAACCAATCGGAAAGTACAAAGTACGAGTGAATAATTTCAGCTTTATTGCTGACAATTTTATCTTGTTTTATAATATTAACTACTTGCTCTTTGTAGACATATCACTCATTACCCAAATTAACAGCAGTTCTATAACCTTTAGCAGTTCTTTTCACTACGGTAGAAAAAGTCTAAACATGATTTTGTGTACTCTGGCGTTATAAATTTGAGCTTACGGTTATATATACTTACGGTCAACGCTGACACTGTCAAGGATTCTCTGAATCTCGCCTTCGGTCGGATCCCGGCCTGCACGCTCCAGGATCGCCCTCAGTTCGTTTCTACCAACAACGCCACAGTTGGACACTCTGTTGAAGTAGGCAAGGAAGCCTGTAAAGGGAAAGAAAGCGAACTAGACAAATTCAGCTGACGCCATGATGACGACAACTTTATGATAACAGACAGTGTGTATAGATGTCATATATTCCATATTAAAGTTGGTACGGTATCAGAAGGCTCAACTAACAATACATCGCTGTGGCTACCCCCCGTAAGCCAAAACTCAGGTCTTTCCTGATCGCGCATTTACTTGGCGAAAAGATTTTCAACTTACCTAAGTATTGTCCGGATGGGATTCCCAGAGGCTGAAAGGGTGAAAAAACATGCATTAGCCCTTTTCGATGCAGAAGAGGTAAATTTTCAGAAATTGAAGGCTCGATGTTAAAAACGCTAAGGTTCGCTGACTGCCAATACTCGCGCCATATTATATATAAAATCATCCAAATGTGAATTTGATCAGGCCGTTTTCTAAACAGTTTCAAAGTTTTTGAAGCTATTCCCCACGTATAAAGTGATTTGAGTTTTTTAGCCTGATGCTCATTCCAGCATTTGTGATGATGACTTGTGGGCTAAAAGCTCACAGGCAGTCAAAACCGCATGAGCACGAAGAAAGGAATCTTTAAAATAATTTGACCACTTGTCTGAGAAATACTCACCATGTTGAATACGGATGAAGGCCTTGGTCGACAGCTGGGAGGATGGACAGAGAGCAAATGTGTCTGTGCCCGGCAACGCGTCTCCTCGGGTTTATATACCCCAGCCACGTGCAGGACAGGGCGGAGCCTGAGGACCTAGACCTGCCAAAGTCCGATTTTGAGGGCTGAAGAATAATATATTAATCGTGTGCATGTTCTGGATCACTGAACAACTAAGTAAATAATGTAGGTCAGTAGTGCTGCGGTCGAAATGTGCATTGTACCGGAACCAGAAGAACCCGTTTTTTTTTGTATGGTTTTACCACAGTGAAACAGATAACCCATACGTCTATGAAACGGACATGTTTTGTCAAATTATCAAAATATTCCGTCAGATTAAAACGACAGACTAGGGTTCTGCCATGTTTTCCTGATCAGATTTCAATAATAGATCTTCATCTTCATAACCAATTTTCAATGCTGTAGATTAGAAATTAAAGTCTAAATGAATGGTATTGAGTGACTAGAGTTTAGAAGCAAATGTACTAAATTAATAAGATCTATAGATATTTCGAAATATGGGGTATATACAAATGGGAGGTGTTATTGTTGCTGCTTTAACTTTATATCACATTCAGTAAATACTATATAGTATCATTTCATGGAATAAAAATACATGCAAGGCAGCCCAGGAATTCAAAGTACCTGATATTCGTACAGAATAAACTTAGTTCTAACTTTTTGCGTGAATCAAGACGAAAACGTATAGATGTACACTGGTGTAAATAATGAAACGATACTATCAACATTAACACATAGTTATATGTTGACTTCCATATTAACGCATGGATAGTTTCATGGGGAGTGTAGGTGTCACATTGTGCTGGTGTCTCCTGTACTGGTTGCATGAGTGTCTGTGTACACTCTACAGAACTATGTGACCATTGTCAAGTGGAACAATATTTGGACCAAGTTTTAGTTAGTGGTAATACATTAAGGCAGTTTCGTTGCAAGCTGCATCAGCGGGTAGTCCCACTTAGTGTTAAGCACCTTACAATGCACGGCTTGCTTGCTCCAGAAAAGAACAGGACCAGAATTCTCAAGACAGTTGCTGTGTCCTTTTAATTTTTTTGACAGAATAACCTGAAATAATATACAGAAATAACGTAGATCGTTCATATGGTTGTGGTGTACATCAGTTCCATCAGGGGACTGGCACACTCCAATGTCTCAAACATCAACCAACCATACCATCTCCAATGCTGGTATTATGTGGATGAATTCAGCGAAACACGCTTAAGTTACACTTAGGTAAAGTCAGCATATGATTCATTTCATGATTCATGTCAAGCTGCTTCATAATTATACTTTTCATGAAATATCTAGGCAAAAAATTAATATATCTCAAATGTAAGCGTAAATTTAAGCGTAAGAATATATTACAGAATTAAACTAAGTAACATAGAACTGTTTTCAGGAAAGGTTTTATTATTGAAGTATAGAATCAAAAGACGTTTGTGGGCTTAGGCATACGATTTTTTAAATACATTTTATGTTACTACAAAAAGCACACTAATGTCTTGCTAAAACCTGTTAAGGATATAGCAAATATGTGGCAGAAATAAAACTTTAAATCTGGGACATCCCTCAAGCCAAATGTGTATTACAGAATTTCTTTATTTCTCCCGCAAAACACAGCACGCTTTCATCACCACCTTCACCCAACGGTTCCACTTCGATGATTAGGATCTCAAAACCTCTAAACAGTGAATGAAAGTGGCATTTCTGTTTGACACTTGCTCCAAGGCAGAAAGGCACTAATGCTAACGAAACTTACGTGAAAGGGATAGCCATGGACAACAAATGACTGAAAACGCGTCAGTAAAATTAAATTCTAAGAAAAAAGTCAATAAATATACATATTTAAGTCAAAGGACAAGTATATATTTCCAATCATCTTTAATATCCAAAGACACATTTATTCCTTCGGGTGTAGATTTATGGTTTAAGGTTTATTAATATTCAGATCCAACAGGCCAGGTCTGACACTTACAGGTCTGATAACAGGGATACATTCAGAGTAACAGAAGCGTATAATACACATATGTAGAGCTAGGTAAATATAAAATACAATTTTTTATACAAAGATAGTGTAAACACAGGTAAACATATGATGAAATTCTTGGTACAGAAATGCTATAAGCCTACGCGTAAACATAGGTGAAGATATAAAACTATTCTTGCTGAAATTTCATAAAAAAAAAGAAATTGTAAATCGTTATCTTCAGAAGTCAAGATCATAAAATATGTTAATCACGGAAAGTCCGTTAAAAAAATAGAGTGAACTGACTTTCTAAAAGGTTGTTGTGAAGAAAAAATTTCTATGGAATTATTAGAACTCAGGTCATTATAGAAATTCATGGCTCGAGGGAAAAAAGAATGTTTTCGAGCGTTGATTCTAGTTGACGAAAGCTGGAAAGTTGCCATTTGTCGTAAGGGCCGGGCAGGAAAAATAAACTTGGCCTGCTCTACTAAGGCGAGTCTACTAAGTAAGATAGAGTGAACACATTTGTGTAAGAACTTTAAATCGGCAACACTATCAGATAGTGTTGGCAGCTGAAAGTGTTTACACATAGCACTGTATTTTTCAGAGGAATAAAAGCGTCATTAGTTTTAAAACAAAGATATTTGATGAACTTTTTTTGAACGGACTCTACCTTGTCTGAGAGATATTTTTGGGTGGGGGATCTTATAATTGACTCATACTCCAAGTTGGAGAGAACTAAGGATTTGTATAGGGATATAGGTGACTTGGTTTTTGTAAAAGAAATGCACGATGGCTTGAGAAGACCAAGCATTTTATAACCTTTTCTAACGGTATTGGTGACATGTAATCTAAATTTCAGATTACTGTTTAATGTTATCGCAATATCTTTCACAGTCTCAACTCTTTCAAGTGCATGTCCGCCTATGTTATCATTGGATATAATTTTGTTGGTCTTATTTGTGAATGATATGCCACAACACTTGTCCACGTTTAACTTAAGCTGTCAAGAGCAAGGCCATCCTGTAAGAGCTCACATTCTTGCGCGGACGTACTTGTTTGTAAAGTTTATTGTCATCTGCATACAGTGACAATTTGGAGTGGACATGTCGTTTACTACATAAAAGAAGCTGCAGCGGACCAATCAAAGACCCTTGCGGTACCCCGGAAAGTACCAGCTTCCCATGAAGATTCTGCGCCCTGTAGGACAACTCGTTTCGAACGGCCTTCGAGGACAGGAGCGCAGCCATTTGAGCAGTGGGCCTTGAAAGCCATAATGCTTCAGTTTATGTATCATCATATCCTGAGAGACGCTGTCGAAAGAATAGATCTAGGTACACAATATCGGTCTGCAGTTTTGCGTCAAAAGCCTTAGTGATACCATTAACATAGCAGGCTAGGTTGGTAACTATGTCACGGTTACGAAAAAAATACATGTTGATTACAGCTATTTTTGTTTCGAGACATGTTGAAGTACCAGTGGTTTTTCTATACAGCCTTTTCAAAAATTTTATGGAGAGTGGTAACAATGATAAGAGGATCTAAGAGATAAATCTGACGGGAAACTAAGATATTTAAAATGATACAAAGTATGCTTAAGGCCACACAAGCTAGACCTTGATTTTCAAGGTCTTCACAAATCTGTAGGTTTTTCATTACAGTAAAAAAATTTTAAATGAATGAGTTCTTATTTTCAACTGATTAGGAGAAAGCTACAAGCTGTCGCGATAACTGGAACACTGTCTTATTTTGAGGACTTCAGCTCACAACCTGAGGATGTCTTGGTGGGTTCCTAAGCATACCATGGTGCCGTGGTCATTAAATACACATTTCCAAGAAGTAAAAGAAAAGAGATTCTGTGGATAAATTTTTATCATTGACAGTGAATATATTTTGTTATCTAACATTTAAAAGCATATAGAGATACTCTGGGTTTAACGTGTACAATTTTTAAGCATGAATGGCTACTGTTTTAGGAATGGTAAGGCTGATGACCATATAAAGTTTAGGTAATTACCAAGTTTAGACGATAAGTAGTATTTTGATATTTTACTTTCAACCAAATCTATAACTTACACACGAGGTAATATCTTTGAATATCACACGAGCATCTTTGAATAGTACAAATGGAAGGGAAAACTTGTAGGTTTGGGACTCTTTTGGATGTATAGTTGACTGCAACTAAACAGTTTATGAGAACTGGAATTTCTCAATGCTGAATTTCACTGTTATCTTTATGGCCTTACTGTACGTTTCTTTTAGCATGTCTGAAAGTTTGCTCTTTGAACTGCCTTTTGAACTGCCATTTGAATATTGGAGGGCCGTAGTCTTCATACATAAAGCCTTTTTGTTTGTCTCGGGCCAGGTGTCAGGCAGGTTAATAGCACTGACGTAACGAACAGCATGCATCGTGGAGACTCGGTTACCTATTGCTATTCTGGCTATTCAGGAATCTTGAATGGCTTTATATGGTCACAATCCTTAGATTGGAACGCCTGGACAATGGTACACACTGAAGCATGCCGAACTTTACCTCGGGAAAATGACACTACCTTATTCACCTTTGCAATGCACGGAGAACAGGTCCATGTTCGAAGCTGGGACTGCCATCTCTCGTCCCCACCCACAATATGTTTTAATTGGAAATCAATTTTATTTCTCCAGATAAAAATGTTGGCCATACACGTCTTTATTAACTGTATATAATCATGATGCCTGTACAGTTCGACATACTGAAACTCATTCCTGAAAACAAATGGTAGCAGTTAGTTTAACTTCTGCAATTTTCCTTTGTATTATTCGTGCCCATGACTTACTTTTAAGTTTGCTAAATATTTATGCCTTTGGTGGCTGTTTCATTATTATATATGTGAGCAAGGTGTTGTTAAACCGCTGTATAAATAAATCATGTGCAAACTTTTACCAAAGCATGACTGCTACTACACCATGACTCTAGTCATGTTATGTACTACTACTTTTTAAATATTGCATAAACAGTTAGAACGAAACCTAACTGAGATAAATTAACAACAGGTAGGATTTCTACTCATACTTGTGTACTTGTGAATTACCACACTGTCGTCGCTGCTGTAGTTTTACTTTCCATTCCGTAGTCTATAGAATATATCAAGTACATGTATACATGGTTAAATTGTGTTATATGTATACCATTAAATAATTTCATTCAAAGTTGAATATTTATAATGTTCAAATTAGAAATCCAACTTCAAGCGAATATAATCTTTGAAATGTAAAGAGTTAAATAGATATAGAATGACAGAAGGCCATTGAAAGTATTTTGACATGTCGTCAAAACCAGCTGAACACGGAAGGAGGGTGCAGCCTAGTTTTGTGTTTTCATGTGCTAACATACAAAACTGGTCCTCTGGTTTCAGTACAATGCTTAGTTCAACAATAAAGAAGTACTGAAGTATACCGGAAATCAACTGGTAATTGTGCATGAGATAAATTCGGCAATCTGCAGATAATCAGATGTAATCAACCTGGACTTCCATTGTCCCGCTATAACATGTGTAAACTATTTACCGAAAAACGCCATGGCAGTTTATACGCAAGAAAGGTTCCTCATTGTGCAGTAGATGAAAGAGGAAAAACCTTTGTGCTGGTTTACATTGTTCACTTAGTTGTTCAGTGTTCCGGAACAGGAGAATCTTAAGAGGTCTGGATTATTATTCTGACCTCACAAAACCGGATTTTGGCATGTCTCGTTCTTAAGCCCCTCCCTGTCCCGTGGGTTGTGTATATAAGGCTAAGGAATCGAATTGCCGGACACAGACACATTTGCTCTCTGTCCATCCTCCCAGCTGTCGACCAAGGCCTTCATCCTCATTCACCATGGTGAGTATTTTTCAGATTAGTGGTCAAATTATTTTAAGAAATTGGAACTCTTAAATGTTAGAAAATACTTTTTGCTTTGGGTAATATTGTGTGCTTTAATGCATTTTGAATAATTCTAGACCAGTGAGGTCTAATAAATTAAAATTAACATCACTGCATATTTTTTAACGAATTCGGCATTCGGCATTGTAATTTGCTACTATTTAAGCATTTGCACGAACAGTTAGATTTAAACCCAAACTGAAGTAAATTGGCAAGAGGTCATCGATCACCGGTTATGTGTGACCATTGCCACCTTTCACACTGTCGTCGCTGCTCTGGTTTTACTCTTTATGCTTACGTCTTTCAGTCATATTGCATTTTACGTATATTGATTATTATTTATCTTATCGGGTTATGGCTTTTGTAACTATCGTACTTAAACTTAAAAACCTTTAAGCTAATTTTTGAAACTGTGTGGGAAATGATGTGGTCAAAATTTTAGATATATAAAAGGTGTGTGTGAATGTTGCTAAGTTTCGCCATTTTATTTTCACCAATGTCCTGAACAGTCTTCCAAAAGGTGTATATAAAATTCATGTATTCTCATATTTTTCACTCTTTTAGCCCCTTGGAATTCCTTCTGGACAATACTTAGGTAAGCTTGAAAATTATATTTTCCTTTTATTTAAGCTTATAGATGTAGAGACCCGTCCAAGGCTTCTGAATCTATGCGTTAAAACAGACATTCATATACCAGCCATCCACATTCCGATGGGCATTCCAGGTCAATAATCGTAAAAACAATTTCCAAAATGACTTTTAACACAAACCAACAAACAACTCAAGGGTTTATAAAGTACGAAATTACGCCGAAATCCTGCAAAGAGAAGCAGTCAACAGTTTTCAATGGTGTTGGATAGATTCAAGGAATGTACTAGGCGAATGAGTTGAATCTGCTTTAAAATCGGATACCATGCTACATGTGGTATAAAGGTTATCGATAATCATAATATATATCTCATTTGGGCTTTGACTGCAACTGTTCACATATCCAACGTGGCAGTGTAATTCAACATGCTAAATAGATAGCCCGTGGCCCCGATTTAAGCGGAATTAGACGTTAACATGAAGCAGAATGCCAGAAATTCTGAACCAGTTCATATCGTATTTAAATATAGAATACAGAAAGTTAAGTTCACTTACTACTTGTGTTCTGTATCTATAATTAGCCTCGTTATTTTGTTTTTGTTCTTTAATTTGATGTTGTTTCCCTTTGTAGGCTTCCTTGCCTACTTCAACAAAGTGTCCAATTGTGGCGTTGTTGGTAGAAATGAACTGAAGGCGATTCTGGAGCGCGCTGGCCGGGATCCAAGCGACAGTGAGATTCAGAGAATCCTGGACAGTGTCAGCGTTGATGGTAAGTACAAGTGAAGAGAAAATCCAACCTTTCTAATGCTAAAAATGAAGTGTGGCAAATGATGAACCGGACATGTGTTCGTAGGTTTTGAAGAGAATCGAGAATTCCCAATTCTTGTGTACTCACTATCACAGTAAAATGTACTGGTGATAGGCCTACCATAGGCAATCTTTGATGAAGTTATCGCCTCTATTCAGCTCTTTGTGAAATCAGTTGTATTTAGTATCATAGTTGGCCATTTTTCGTGGCACATAACACCGCAAGCTTTATAAGTTTGGTTTCGACACCAAGAACTCATTGCCTAGAGCAACGCCATATAATTGTTCCAAAACCGGTGGCAAAGCGTATTTTATCTTTTGTGGTATATGATCTGTCATGCAAGGCAGTATGGTTTTAGTGTTGGATGTCAGGAAATTCCGCTATAAAAAAGCAATCTGGTTTATTTGCCGAGAAAGTAGTGTAGGCTTTGTTACTGCATGGAGATGATAGAAATGAAGTGAAAATTTCAGTGTACACTAATGGAGGAAGGTCACAGAGGATAAGAATAGCATCATGCTTTAACACTTCTATTCTTTTCTCATCTTTCCATGCAGCTCGAGGAATCAACTTCCAGGCTTTCATAGACTACGTACGCACCTTCAAGCAGTTACGCAACGTCGACTCTGAGTACAGAGAGGCCTTCCGTATCTATGATCGCAGTGGATCCGGAAAACTCACACAGGCGGACGTCGCTTACGTCTTTGAGAAGCTGCGTGTCAACGTTGACGTTCCCGCCCTCTTCAAGGTGGCCGATGCTGACAATAACGGCACAATTGAGTACAACGGTAAGTTTGTGCCTATGTCTTTCTATCTGCTACTCAATGCTTTAAGGCAGCTACAACTTTGAGTCAGAAAGTTTGTCACGTACCTAGCAATTCTTCGGGCAGTCTGTTTTACCTCACCGCCACCACTCCCGCTATCCTCCACAAACCTTATCACCGCCGTGCACCAATCATTTGAATATAAATATATATACCATGCAGAAGCCTCTGAATAGACCAGGCTGACGACAACGAGGCTACATATGTTTAGTAGTTCAGTCAGTTGACTGGCGAGGTTCAGAGATTTTCTCAAGGCACGAACTGCTTTCTTCATCCATAGACCTGACAGCAGCCAAAAAACTGAAGCGTTCTTGAAACTTAAGAAAAACTAATTATCCTTAAATAGCCGGATTTACATGGTGTAAAAGATTATAGATTAGAGACCACAAAGGATAAAATTCACTTAATGTTTGTTTCTCTTGGTTTGTTTTGCAGAATTTGTTGACCTTATGAACAAGACTTTCTAAAGATGACCCATAAGCCATGTAACAGGTCTTACCTTCCCTAAGGCCTTGGACAGCGGATGGATGTATTTTTTTTTTAAATGTAAAAGTGTATTTGCTTATTCGGTATAGAATCTGCATCAGGGGCAGCGGGTTTGTGCTAATGATAAGTGAATATATCTTTTCTTGTACATAAGTGGCAATAAAGAAGAGCTGCGGCCAAAATCATCTTGTTTGTTGTTATAGTGTTAGGCCTATTAGTTGTTAAGATCGAAAGTAGAGACTTCTGAAGAAAATGCGAAACTGAAAGGTTTGTTTTTGAAATGAATAATTGGTAAATCTATCTGGTGCTTGTTTTCAATATCCTGAAATCGCAAACATTAACGCGAGAGTTAAGTGGAAGATTCAGAACTCACTGCAAAATTAATTGGGTCAAGGTCATTGATGACAGTTCAGTTCCCTTATATGCGTTAAGTATAATCATGTTCAATTTCTTATACGGTATGCTTTCTTCCATATATACGGTTGAAAACTGAGTATTTTACACATCAGTCGGGTGAAGCGAAATCATGACATGAAGCGATATCTAATTTTACTGAGGAAAATGTAATGGATGTTTCTTCAACAGAGGAACAACCACACTTCCGCTGTACCGAGCTGTATCGTCGTATCACTTGGCTTGCCATTTTGGTGGCCCTATTGATAAGACTTGTACACACGTTTTGTTCTAAACACTGTCATGACTCAAATTTTAAGTAAAGCCTCAACGACTTAGATTTAAGTAAAGCCTCAACTAGCTGTGCTGTCTGTACATCTGGAACTGAACAATTCATCTGGCCAAGTTGATTCGAACATGTTGATTACTGTTTATTTATCTCTTTGATTGGAGTTTAACGCCGTACTCAAGAATATTTCACTTATACGACGGAGCCCAGCATTATGGTTTGAGGAAACCGGGCAGAGCCCGGTGAAACCCCACGACCATCCGCGGGTTGCAGCGTACCTTCCCACATACGACTGGAAAGGAAGCCAGCATGAGCTGGACTTGAACTCACGGCGACCGCATTTGATGAGAGGCTCGTGGGACATAACGCTGCACTAGCGCGCTAACCAGCTGAGCCACGGAGGCCTCCCCATTTTGATTACTCGCCAGGGGCAGAAGGTGATAAATAACATGGAGCTAAATGGGCGAAATGTTGGTTTTGCAGTACACCGAATAGGTCATAATGGAAGATTTGGGACATTATTTTTCCAGCAAGAATTTCCTATCCAAAATTTATATTTTTCACTTCTTTAATGGAAAAAAAAAACAGATTCCAGGCGTTTCTGGCCGGAGTTAAATTGGCTTTATTTTTAACAACACTACTCTATTTATTTATTGATTTATTTATTTGATTGGTGTTTTACTCCGTACTCAAGAATATTTCACTTATACGACAGCGGCCAGCATTATGGTGATAGCCCAGGGGAAACCCACGGCCATCTGCAGGTTGCTGAACACCATCCCACGTATGGTCGGAGAGGAAGCCAGCAAGAGCTGGACTTGAACTCACAACGACCGCATTGGTGAGAGGCTCGTGGGTCATTACGCTGCGCTAGCGCGCTAACCAACTGAACCACGGAGCCCTCCAACCCGCACCAAAGAGTTCGCTGATGATTGGCACAGGGCAGCTAAGACAAAAGTATAAATGAGATACGGGATCGTGCGATTGAAATCTTAAACTTTGAGGAAAGGACATATGTCTTTTCGTTGAGACGTTTTATTTTTGGATACAATATGGCACTGTAAATGTTATAGGGTCGCCGTCTAAACGAAGACATTGACGTGAAAGACATTCTGTTGTGAACCTTAAGCGTCATTTAGCCGTTGTACAGGTATCTGATGTCTCAAGGCGTTTCTGCTTACTCAACACACAACTTTTCATGCTGGAATAGCTCTCCTTACCCAAAACATGTTACCCAAAAATTCCTCTTTTACGCAAATGTGAAGAAGAAAAATTATGTGAAGTCGTACATGTAGTACCTGGCCATTGGCAGTGAGATCTATAAAGCCCATATTAGAAGTCAAATATTAAAATGCATGTACTTCCATTTAAAACAGTCTAAAATATTTCAAAAATAGAATCACAGATGTAGTTTTAGGCAGACTGTGCTAATGTTTATTTCAAGTTTGAGTTGTATTTTCCTTTAATAATCATTCGTAGTCGTAATTAGAAAGTAAAGTTTAAAAGAATGGCACTGAGTGACTAGAGTTTAGAAGTAAATGTACTGAATTAATAAGATCTATAGATATTTCGAAATATGGGGTATTTCATATGGGAGGTGTTTTCGTTTATGCTTTAACTTAATATCACATTCAGTAAATCCCATATAGTATTGCTTGTATCATTTCATGTAGTAAAAATACATGCAAGGAATCCCAGGAATTCAAAGTACTTTATATTCGTACAGAATAAACTTAGTTCTAACTTTTTGCGTGAATCAAGACGAAAACGTATAGATGAAAACAATACTATCAACATTAACACATGGTTATATTATATATGCTGACTTACATATTAACGCATTGAGAGTTTTACGGGGAGTGTAAGCGTCACATCGTGCTGGTGTTTCTTGTACTGGTTACATGAGCGTCTGTGTACACTCTACAGAGCTCTGAGACCATTGCCAAGTGGAACAATATTTGGATCATGTTTTACTTAGTTGTAATACATTCAGACAATTTCATTGTCTGCAACAGCGGGTAGCCCCACTTGGTGTTAAGCACCTTACAATGCACGGCTTGCTTGCTCCAGAAAAGAACAGGGCCAGAATTCTCCAGACAGTTGCAGAGTGTTCTGTGTCCTCCGGGAGATTTTAATTATTTTTTTGACAGAATAACCTGAAATAATATACAGAAGTAACGTAGATCGTTCATATGGTTGTGGTGTACATCAGTTCCATCAGGGGACTGGCACACTCCAATGTCTCAAACATCAACCAACCATACCATCTCCAATGCTGGTATTATGTGGATGAATTCAGCGAAACGCGCTTCAGTTATACTTAGGTAAAGTCAGCATATGATTCATTTCATGATTCATGTCAAGCTGCTTCATAATTATACTTTTCATGAAATATCAAGGCAAAAATTAATATTTCTCAAATCTATCCGTAAAGTTAAGCGTAAAGGAATTATTACAGAGTTCAGCTAAGTCATAAAGAACTGTCTTCAGGAATGGTTTTATTCTTTAAGAATTGGTAAAGAATCAAAACCACCCTCACACATCTTAAAACCTCTAAAAGACAGTGGGGGGGGGGGGGAGGGGAATGTTACATAATTATAAACCTGTTTTGACCCCAGTCATTTCAAAGCAGCAAACTTTGTAACATGTTAACGAAAGTTACATGAAAGACATAGACATGGACAAAAAATGAATGAAAACTCATCAGTAAAATTAAATTCTAAGAAAAAATAGAAATAAATAAACATATTTAAGTCAAAGAACAGGCATAGGTTTCCTATCATCTTTAGTTTCTAAAGATACATTTATTCATTCGGGTGTAAGAGATAAATTTGACGGAAAGTCAGCTGATGAATGCTTAAGGCGACACAAGCTTACACAGTCGTCAATATGAGCACTTCCGAAATCTGTGTATAAACCATTAACGTTGTATGTGCTCCATATCGTCATTTTTTGGCTAATGTTTTTTTGGACGAAAGCTTTGTTGATATAGCTATAATCGTTTGTATAGCTGATACAGTAGAATAATTGGTTTCGAGGTCTTCACAAATCTGTAGGTTTTCATTGGAGTAAAAAATCGTTTAAATGAATGAGTTCTTATTTTCAACTGATTGGGATAGGGCTACAAGCAGTCCCGATAACTGGAGCATTGTCTTATTTTGAGGACTTCTCCAGCTCACAAAACCTAAGGATGCCTTGGTTGATTCCTAAGCATACCAGGGTGCCGTGATCATTAGATACACATGTCCAAGAATAAACGAAAAGAGATACTGTGGATAATTTTTTATTACTGACAGACATTTTATTATCTAACGTTAAAAGCAAAGAGAAATACTATGGGTTTAATAAATACAATTTTTAAGCATGAATGACCATATAAAGTTTAGGTAATTCCCAAGTTTAGACGATATATAGTTTGATATTTTACTTTCAACCAAATCTATAACTTACACACGAGGTAATATCTTTGAATATCACACGAGATCTTTGAATAGTACAAATGGGAGGAAAACCTGTAGCTTTTGGGACTCTTTTGGATGTACAGTTGACTGCAACTAAACAGTTTATGAGAACTGAATTTCAATGCTGAATTTCACTGTTATCTTTATGGCCTTACTGTACGTTTCTTTGGCATGTCTGACAGTGTGCTCTTTGAACTGCCTTTTGAACTGCCCTTTGAAATATTGGAGGGCCATAGTCTTCATACTTAAAGCCTATTTGTTTGTCTCGGACAGGTTAATAGCACTGACGTAACGAACAGCATGCATCGTGGAGACGCGGTTACCTATTGTTATTCTGGCTATTCAGGAATCTTGAATGGCTTTATATGGTCACAATCCTTAGAGTGGAACGCCTGGACAATGGTACACACTGAAGCATGTCGAACTTTACCTCGGGAAAATGACACTACCTTATTCATTTTTGGAATGCATGGAGATCAGTTCCATGTTCGAAGCTGGAGCTGCCATCTCTCGTCCCCACCCACAATATGTTTTAATTGGAAATCAATTTTTTTTCTCCAGCTAAAAATGTTGGCCATACACGTCTTTATTAACTGTGTAATCATGATGCCTGTACAATTCGGCATACTGAAAATCATTCCTGAAAAAAAATGGTAGCAGTTAGTTTAACTTCTGCAATTTGCCTTTGTATTATTCGTGCCCACAATTGTTTCTATGACTTACTTTTAGGTTTGCTAAATAAAGGCTGTTTCATTATTATATAAGTGAGCAAGGTGTTGTTAATCCGCTGTATAATAAATCATGTGCAAACTTTTACCAAAACATGACTGCTACTACACCATGACTCTATAGGAGTTATGTAAACTACTACTTTTTAAGTATTACATAAACAGTTAGAATGAAACCTAACTGAGATAAATTAACAACAGGTAGGATTTCTACTCTTACTTGTGTACTTGTGAATTACCACACTATCGTCGCTGCTGTAGTTTGTAATTCAACTTCAAGCGAATATAGACTTTGAAATGTATAGCGCTGAAAAGATATAGAATGACAGAAGGCCATTGAAAGTATTTTGACATGTCGTCAAAATCAGCTGAACACGGAAGGAGGGTGTAGCCTAGTTTTATGTTTTCATGTGCTAACATACAAAACTGGTCCTCTGGTTTCAGTACAATGCTTAGTTCAACAATAAAGAAGTACTGAAGTATACCGGAAATCAACTGGTAATTGTGCATGAGATAAATTCGGCAACCTGCAAATAATCAGATGTAATCAACCTGGACTTCCATTGTCCCGCTATAATATGTGTAAACCATTCACCGAAAAACGCCATGGCAGTTTATACGCTGCCATGAGAAAGGTTCCTCATTGTGCAGTAGATGAAAGAGGAAAAATCTTTGTGCTGGTTTACATTGTTCACTTAGTTGTTCAGTGTTCCGGAACAGGAGAATCTTAAGAGGTCTGGATTATTATTCTGACCTCACAAAACCGGATTTTGGCATGTCTCATTCTTAAGCTCCTCCCTGTCCCGTGGGTTGTGTATATAAGGCTAAGGAATCGAATTGCCGGACACAGACACATTTGCTCTCTGTCCATCCTTCCAGCTGTCGACCAAGGCCTTCATCCTCATTCACCATGGTGAGTATTTTTCAGATTAGTTGTCAAATTATTTTAAGAAATTGGAACTCTTAAATGTTAGAAAATACTTTTTGCTTTGGGTAATATTGTGTGCTTTAATGCATTTTGAATAATTCTAGACCAGTGAGGTCTAATAAATTGAAATTAACATCACTGCATATTTTGTAACGAATTCGGCATTCGGTATTGTAATTTGCTACTATTTAAGCATTTGCACGAACAATTAGATTAAAACCCAAACTGAAGTAAAATGACAAGAGGTCATCGATCACCGGTTATGTGTGACCATTGCCACCTTTCACACTGTCGTCGCTGCTCTGGTTTTACTCTTTATGCTTACGTCTTTCAGTCATATTGCATTTTACGTATATTGATTATTATTTAGCTTATCGGGTTATGGCTTTTGTAACTATCGTACTTAAACTTACAAACCTTTAAGCTAACTTTTGAAACTGTGTGGAAAATGACGTGGTCAAAATTTTAGATATATAAAAGGTGAGTGTGAATGCTGATAAGTTTCGCCAATTTATTTTCACCAATGTCCTGAATAGTCTTCCAAAAGGTGTTTATAAAATTCACGTCTTCTTATATTTTTCACTCTTTCAGCCTCTTGGAATTCCTTCTGGACAATACTTAGGTAAGCTTGAAAATTATATTTTCCTTTCATTTAGGCATATAGATGTAGAGACCCGTCCAAGGCTTCTGAATCTATGCGTTAAAACAAACATTCATATACCAGCCATCCACATTCCGATGGGCATTCCAGATCAATAATCGTAAAAACAATTTCCAAAATGACTTTTAACACAAACCAACAAACAACTCAAGGGTTTATAAAGGACGAAATAACGCCGAAATCCTGCAAAGAGAAGCAGTCAACAGTTTTCAATGGTGTTGGATAGATTCAAGGAATGTAATGAGTTGAATCTGCTTTAAAGGTCTAAAGGTTATCGATAATCATAATATATATCTCATTTGGGCTTTGACTGCAACTGTTCACATTTCCAACGTGGCAGTGTAATTCAACATGCTAAATAGATGACCCGTGGCCCCGATTTAAGCGGAATTAGACGTTAACATGAAGCAGAATGCCAGAAATTCTGAACCAGTGCATACCGTGTTCAAATATAGAATACAGAAAGTTAAGTTCACTTACTACTTGTGTTCTGTATCTATATTTAGCCTCGTTAATTTGTTTTTGTTCTTGAATTTGATATTGTTTCACTTTGTAGGCTTCCTTGCCTACTTCAACAAAGTGTCCAACTGTGGCGTTGTTGGTAGAAATGAACTGAAGGCGATTCTGGAGCGCGCTGGTCGGGATCCGAGCGACAGTGAGATTCAGAGAATCCTGGACAGTGTCAGCGTTGATGGTAAGTACAAGTGAAGAGAAAATCCAACCTTTTTAATGCTAAAAATGAAGTGTGGCAATTGATGAACCGGACATGTGTTCGTAGGTTTTGAAGAGAATCGACAATTCCCAGTTCTCGTGTACACAATGTCACAGTAAAATGTACTGATGATAGGCCTACCATAGGCAAGCTTTGATGCATTTATCGCCTCTATTCAGCTCTTTGTGAAATCAGTTGTATTTAGTATCATAGTTGGCCATTTTTCATGCCACATAACACCGCAAGCTTTGATTTCGACACCAAGAACTCATTGCCTAGAGCAACGCCATATAATTGTTGCAAAACCGGCGGCATAGCGTATTTTATCTTTTGTGGTATATGATCTCTCATGCAAGGCAGTATGGTTTTAGTGTTGGATGTCAGGAAATTCCGTTATAAAAAAGAATGTAGTTTGTTCGCTGAGATTGTAGTGTAGGCTTTGTTACTGCATGGAAATGATAGAAATGAGGTGAAAGTTTTGCTTGCACTTCCAGTGTACACTAATTTTGGTTTTGGAGAAAGGTCACAGAGGACAAGAACAGTATCATGCTTTAACGCTTCTTGTTGTTTTCATCTTTCCATGCAGCTCGAGGAATAAACTTCCAGGCTTTCATAGACTACGTACGAACCTTCAAGCAGTTACGCAACGTCGACTCTGAGTACAGAGAGGCCTTCCGTATCTATGATCGCAGTGGATCTGGAAAACTCACACAGGCGGACGTCGCTTATGTCTTTGAGAAGCTGCGTGTCAACGTTGACGTTCCCGCTCTCTTCAAGGTGGCCGATGCTGACAATAACGGCACAATTGAGTACAACGGTAAGTTTGTGCCTATGTCTTTCTATCTGCTACTCAATGCTTTAAGGCAGCTACAACTTTGAGTCAGAAAGTTTGTCACGTACCTAGCAATTCTTCGGGCAGTCTGTTTTACCTCATCGCCACCACTCCCCCTATCCTCCACAAACCTTATCACCGCCGTACACCAATCATTTGAATATAAATATATATACCATGCACAAGCTTCTGAATAGACCAGGCTGACGACAACGAGGCTACATATGTTTAGTAGTTCAGTCAGTTGACTGGCGAAGTTCAGGGATTTTCTCAAGGCACGAACCGCTATCTTCATCCCTAGACCTGACAGCAGCCAAAAACCTGAAGCGTTCTTGAAACTTAAGAAAAACTAATTATCCTTAAATAGCCGGATTTACATGGTGTAAAAGATTATAGATAAGAGACCACAAAGGATAAAATTCACTTAATGTTTGTTTCTCTTGGTTTGTTTTGCAGAATTTGTTGACCTTATGAACAAGACTTTCTAAAGATGACCCATAAGCCATGTAACAGGTCTTACCTTCTCTAAGGCCTTGGACAGCGGATAGATGTATTTTTTTTTTAAATGTAAAAGTGTATTTGCTTATTCGGTATAGAATCTGCATCAGGGGCAGCGGGTTTGTGCTAATGATAAGTGAATATATCTTTTCTTGTACATAAGTGGCAATAAAGAAGAACTGCGGCCAAAATCATCTTGTTTGTTGTTATAGTGTTAGGCCTAATAGTTGTTAAGATCGAAAGTAGAGACTTCTGAAGAAAATGCGAAACTGAAAGGTTTGTTTTTGAAATGATTGATTGGTAAATCTATCTGGTGCTTGTTTTCAATATCCTGAAATCGCAAACATTATTGCGACAGTTAAGTGGAAGATTCAGAATTCACTGCAAAATTAATTGGGTCAAGGTCATTGATGACAGATCATTTCCCTTATATGCATTAAGTATAATCGTGTTCAATTTCTTATACGGTATGCTTTCTTCCATGTATACGGTTGAAAAGAGAGCATTTCACACATCAGTAGTGTGAAGCGATAGTATGACATGAAGCGATACCTTATTTTACTCAGGAAAATGTAATGGATGTTTCTTCAACAGAGGAACAACCACACTTCCGCTGTACCGAGCTGTATCGTCGTATCACTTGGCTTGCCATTTTGGTGGCCCTATTGATAAGACTTGTACACACGTTTTGTTCTAAACACTGTCACGACTCAAATTTTAAGTAAAGCCTCAACGACTCAGATTTAAGTAAAGCCTCAACTGGCTGTGTTGTCTGTACATCTGGAACTGGCCAATTCATCTGGCCAAGTTGATTCGAACATGTTGATTACTATTTATTTATTTTTTTGATTGGAGTTTAACGCCGTACTCAAAAATTTTTCACTTATACGACGGCGCCCAGAATTATGGTTTGAGGAAACGGGGCAGAGCCTGGTGAAAACCCACGACCACCCGCGGGTTGCTGTCAGACCGTCCCACATACGACCGGAAAGGAAGTCAGCATGAGCTGGACTTGAACTCACGGCGACCACATTTGGTGGGAGGCTCGTGGGTCAATACGCTGCGCTAGCCCGCTAACCAATTGAGCCACGGATACCCCAACTTGATTACTCGCAAGTTGGCAAAAGGTGATAAATAACATGGAGCTAAATGGGTGAAATGTTGGTTTTGCAGTACACCGAATAAGTCATAGTGGAAGATTGGGAACATTACTCTTCCAGCAAGAATTTCCTATCCAAAATTTATATTTTTCACTTAAATTGGCTTTATTTTCACCAACACTACTCGATTTATTTATTGATTTATTTATTTGATTGGTGTTTTACTCCGTACTCAAGAATATTTCACATATACGACAGCGGCCAGCATTATGGTGAGAGCCCGGGGGAAACCCACGGTCATCTGCAGATTGCTGAACACCTTCCCACATATGGTCGGAGAGGAAGCCAGCATGAGCTGGACTTGAACTCACAACGACCGCATTGGTGAGAGGCTCCTGGGTCATTACGCTGCGCTAGCGTGCTAACCAACTGAGCCACGGAGCTCTCCAACCCCCACCCCTCAACACTACTCTAATCACGTGACCAAAGAGTTCGCTGATGATTGGCACAGAGCAGCTATGACAAAGTATAAATGAGATACGGGATCGTGCGATTCAAATCTTAAACTATGACGAAGGAACATATGTCTTTTCGTTGAGACGCTTTATTTTTGGATACAATATGGCACTGTAACTGTTATAGGGTCGCCGTCTAAACGAAGACATTGACGTGAAAGACATTCTGTTGTGAACCTTAAGCGTCATTTAGCCGTTGTACAGGTACTTTGATGTCTCAAGGCGTTTCTGCTTACTCAACACACAACTTTTCATGCTGGAATAGCTCTCCCTACCCAAAACATGTTCACAAGAATTCCTTTTTTACGTAAAAGTGAAGAAGAAAAATTATGTGACATCGTACATGTAGTACCGTGGCAGTGAAATCCATAAAACCCATATAAGGATTCAAATATTAAAATGCATGTACTTCCATTTAAAACAGTCTGAAATATTTCAAAAATAGAATCACGGATATAGTTTCCGGCAGACTATGTGCTGATGTTTATTTCAAGTTTGAGTTGTATTTTCCTTTAATAATCGTTCGTAGCCGTAATTAGAAAGTAAAGTCTAAATGAATGGCACTGAGTGACTAGAGTTTAGAAGCAAATGTACTGAATTAATAAGATCTATAGATATTTCGAAATATACGGTATTTCATATGGGAAGTGTTTTCGTTGATACTTTAACTTTATATCACATTCAGTAAATACTATAAGTTATTGCTTGTATCATTTCATGAAATAAAAATACATGCAAGGCAGCCCAGGAAATCAAAGTACCTAAGATGCGTACAGAATAAACTTAGTTCTAACTTTTTGGGGGAATTAAGACGCAGATATACATATGTACACTGATGTATTTAATGAAAACAATACTATCAACATTAACACATGGTTATATTATAGATGTTGACTTCCATATTTACGCATTGAGAGTTTTACGGGGAGTGTAAGCGTCACATCGTGCTGGTGTTTCTTGTACTGGTTACATGAGTGTCTGTGTACACTCTACAGAACTGTGGGACCATGTCAAGTGGAACAATATTTGGATCACGTTTTACTTAGTTGTAATACATTCAGACCGTTTCATTGTAAGCTGCAACAGCGGGTAGCCCCACTTGGTGTTTTCAGGAATGGTTTTATTCTTTAAGAATTGGTGAAGAATCAAAACCACCCTTACCCAACGGTTCCACTTTGATGATGAAACAGTGAATGAAAGCGACATTTCTCTGTTTGACACTTGCCCCAAGGCAGAAAAACAGTGGGGATGTTACATAATTATAAACCTGTTTTGACCCCAGTTATTTCAAAGCAGCAAACTTTCCGTTATGCTAAGGAAATGTACATGAAAGACATAGACAAGGACAACAAATGACCGAAAACCCATCAGTAAAATTAAATTCTAAGAAAAAAACTATCAATACAATTTTATTCAATTATTTAAGGACACGCATATGTTTCCTATCATCTTTAATTTCCAAAAATACATTTATTCATTCGGGTGTAAGAGATAAATCTGACAAAAAGTAAGCTTAAGTATGCTTAAGGCGACACACCCGTATACAGTCGTCAATATGAGCACTTCCGAAATCTGTGTATAAACCATTAACGTTGTATATGGTTGACATACATCATATTTTGGCTAATGTTTTAATAGTACACGAAAACTATATTGATATAGCTATAATCGTTTGTATAGCTGGTACAATAAAATTATTGACTTCAAGGTCTTATTTTCAACTGATTGGGACAGGGCTATAAGCTTTCGTGAAAACTGGAACACTGTTTTATTTTGTTATTTTGAGGACTTCTCCAGCTCACAAAACCTAAGGATGTCTTGGTGGGTACCTAAGCATGCCAGGGTGCCGTGATCATTAGATACACATGTCAAAGAGTAAAAGAAAAGAGATACTGTGGATAAATTTTTTATTGTTGACAGACATTTTATTATCTAACATTAATTCTGGGTTTAATGTTTACAATTTTTAAGCATGAATGGCTACTGTTTTAGGAATGGTAATGCTGATGACCATATAAAGTTTAGGTAATTCCCAAGTTTAGACGATATATATTTTGATATTTTACTTTCAACCAAATCTATAACTTACACACGAGGTAATATCTTTGAATATCACACGAGATCTTTGAATAGTACAAATGGAAGGAAAACTTGTAGCTTTTGGGACTCTTTTGGATGTACAGTTGACTGCAACTAAACAGTTTATGCGAATTAAATTTCAATGCTGAATTTCACTGTTGTCTATATGGCCCTACTGTACGTTTCTTTAGCATGTCTGAAAGTTTGCTCTTTGAACTGCACTTTGAACTGCCCTTTGAAATAATGGTGGGGCGTAGTCTTTGTGAATAAAGCCTATGTGTTTGTCTCGGGCCAGATTACTAGCACTGACGTAACGAACAGCATGCATCGTGGAGACGCAATTAGCTGTTCCTATTCTGGCTATTCAGGACTCTTGAATGGCTTTATATGGTCACAATCCATAGATTGGAACGCCTGGATAATAGTACACACTAAAGCATGTCGAACTTTACCTCGGGAAAATGACACTGCCTTATTCACCTATGCAATGCATGGAGAATTTTACAATGCGACATAGTGAAAATTATCACTGAACAAAATTTGGTATGAGTTAGTTTAACTTCTGTAGTTTGGCTTTGTAGTATTTGTGTCCATAATTGTTTCTATGATTTACTTTTAAGTTTGCTGAACATTCATGCCTTTGATTGCTGTTTCATGGTTTTATATGTGAGCAAGGTGTTGTTAAACCGCTGTATAAATAAATCAACTTTGACCAAATCCTGACTGCTACTACACCATGATTTTATTGGAGTTATGTAAACTGCTGCTTTTTAAATATTTACATAAACAGTTGGAAAGAAACCCAAGTGAGGTAAATTAACAACAGGTAGGATTTCTACTCGTACTTGTGAACTTGTTTATGTAGTTTTACTTTCCATTCTGTAGTCTATAGAATATATCAAGTACATGTATACATGATTAAATTGTATTATATCATTTGTATAATTTCATTCAAAGTTGAAGATTTATAATGTTCAAATTACAAATCCAACTCAAAGCGAATATAGACTTTGAAATGCATAGAGTTCAACAGGTATGGAATGACATGTCGTCAAAACCAGCTGAACAGCGAATACAATCTTTGAAATGTAAAGAGTTAAATAGATATAGAATGACAGAAGGCCATTGAAAGTATTTTGACATGTCGTCAAAACCAGCTGAACACGGAAGGAGGGTGCAGCCTAGTTTTGTGTTTTCATGTGCTAACATACAAAACTGGTCCTCTGGTTTCAGTACAATGTTTAGTTCAACAATAAAGAAGTACTGAAGTATACCCGAAACCAACTGGTAATTGTGCATGAGAAAAATTCGGCAACCTGCAAATAATCAGATGTAATCAACCTGGACTTCCATTGTCCCGCTATAATATGTGTAAACCATTTACCGGAAAACGCCATGGCAGTTTATACGCAAGAAAGGTTCCTCATTGTGCAGTAGATGAAACAGGAAAAATCTTCAGTGTTCAGTGTTCCGGAACAGGAGAATCTTAAGAGGTCTGGATTATTATTCTGACCTCACAAAACCGGATTTTGGCATGTCTCGTTCTTAAGCTCCTCCCTGTCCCGTGGGTTGTGTATATAAGGCTAAGGAATCGAATTGCCGGACACAGACACATTTGCTCTCTGTCCATCCTTCCAGCTGTCGACCAAGGCCTTCATCCTCATTCACCATGGTGAGTATTTTTCAGATTAGTGGTCAAATTATTTTAAGAAATTGGAACCCTTAAATGTTAGAAAATACTTTTTGCTCTGGGTAATATTGTGTGCTTTAATCCATTTTGAGTAATTCTAGACCAGTGAGGTCTAATAAATTGAAATTAACATCACTGCATATTTTTTAACGAATTCGGCATTCGGCATTGTAATTTGCTACTATTTAAGCATTTGCACGAACAATTAGATTAAAACCCAAACTGAAGTAAAATGACAAGAGGTCATCGATCACCGGTTATGTGTGACCATTGCCACCTTTCACACTGTCGTCGCTGCTCTGGTTTTACTCTTTATATTTACGTCTTTCAGTTATATTGCATTTTACGTATATTGATTATTATTTAGCTTATCGGGTTATGACTTTTGTAACTATCGTACTTAAACTTAAAAACCTTTAAGCTAACTTTTGAAACTGTGTGGAAAATGACGTGGTCAAAATTTTAGATATATAAAAGAGGTGAATGTTGCTAAGTTTCGCCATTTATTTTCACCAATGTCCTGAATAGTCTTCCAAAAGGTGTTTATAAAATTCACGTCTTCTTATATTTTTCACTCTTTCAGCCTCTTGGAATTCCTTCTGGACAATACTTAGGTAAGCTTGAAAATTATATTTTCCTTTCATTTAGGCATACGGATGTAAAGAGACCCGTCCAAGGCTTCTGAATCTATGCGTTAAAACAAACATTCATATACCAGCCATCCACATTCCGATGGGCATTCCAGATCAATAATCGCAAAAACAATTTCCAAAATGACTTTTAACACAAACCAACAAACAACTCAAGGGTTTATAAAGTACGAAATTACGCCGAAATCCTGCAAAGAGAAGCAGTCAACAGTTTTCAATGATGTTGGATGGATTCAAGGAATGTACTAGGCGAATGAGTTGAATCTGCTTTAAAATCGCATACCATGCTACATGTGGTATAAAGGTTATCGATAATCATAATATATATCTCATTTGGGCTTTAACTGCAACTGTTCACATTTCCAACGTGGCAGTGTAATTCAACATGCTAAATAGATGACCCGTGGCCCCGATTTAAGCGGAATTAGACGTTAACATGAAGAAGAATGCCAGAAATTCTGAACCAGTGCATAGCGTGTTCAAATATAGAATACAGAAAGTTAAGTTCACTTACCACTTGTGTTCTGTATCTATAATTAGCCTCGTTAAATTGTTTTTGTTCTTGAATTTGATTTTGTTTCACTTTGTAGGCTTCCTTGCCTATTTCAACAAAGTGTCCAACTGTGGCGTTGTTGGTAGAAATGAACTGAAGGCGATTCTGGAGCGCGCTGGTCGGGATCCGAGCGACAGTGAGATTCAGAGAATCCTGGACAGTGTCAGCGTTGATCGTAAGTACAAGTGAAGAGAAAATCCAATCTTTCTAATGCTAAAAATGAAGTGTGGCAAATGATGAACCGGACATGTGTTCGTAGGTTTTGAAGAGAATCGAGAATTCCCAGCTCTTGTGTACTCACTGTCACAGTAAAATGTACTAATGATAGGCCTACCATAGGGAAGCTTTTTTGAAGTTATCGCCTCTATTCAGTTCTTTGTGAAATCAGTTGTATTTAGTATCATAGTTGGCCATTTTTCATGCCACATAACACCGCAAGCTTTATAAGTTTGGTTTCGACACCAAGAACTTATTGCCTAGAGCAACGCCATATAATTGTTCCAAAACCGGTGGCAAAGCGTATTTTATCTTTTGTGGTATATGATCTCTCATGCAAGGTAGTATGGTTTTAGTGTTGGATGTCGGAAAAATTCCGTTATAAAAAAGAATGTAGTTTATTCGCTGAGAATGTAGTGTAGGCTTTGTTACTGCATGGAGATGGTAGAAATGAAGTGAAAGTTTTACTTGCACTTCCAGTGTACACTAATTTTGGTTTTGGAGAAAGGTCACAGAGGATAAGAACAGCATCATGCTTTAACGCTTCTTGTTGTTTTCATCTTCCCATGCAGCTCGAGGAATCAACTTCCAGGCTTTCATAGACTACGTACGCACCTTCAAGCAGTTACGCAACGTCGACTCTGAGTACAGAGAGGCCTTCCGTATCTATGATCGCAGTGGATCTGGAAAACTCACACAGGCGGACGTCGCTTATGTCTTTGAGAAGCTGCGTGTCAACGTTGACGTTCCCGCTCTTTTCAAAGTGGCCGATGCTGACAATAACGGCACAATTGAGTACAACGGTAAGCTTGTCTCTGTGTCTTTCTATCTGGTGCTCAATGCTTTAAGGCAGCTACAACTTTAAGTCAGAAAGGTTTGTCACGTACTTAGCAATTCTTCGGGCAGTCTGTTTTACCGCACCCCCACCATTCCCCTATCCCCCTCAAACCTATATATATATATATATATATATATATATATATATATATATATATATATATATATTTACCATGCAGAAGCCTCTGAATAGACCAGGCTGACGACAACGAGGCTACTTAATGTACTTATTGTTTCTCTTGGTTTGTTTTGCAGAATTTGTTGACCTTATGAACAAGACTTTCTAAAGATGACCCATAAGCCATGTAACAGGTATTACTTTCTCTTGGACAGCGGATGGATGTATTTTTTTAAATATTAAAGTGTATTTGCTTATTCGGTATAGAATCTGCATCAGGGGCAGCGGGTTTGTGCTAATGATAAGTGAATATATCTTTTCTTGTATATAAGTGGCAATAAAGAAGAACTGCGGCCAAAATCATCTTGTTTGTTGTTATAGTGTTAGGCCTATTAGTTGTTAAGATCGAAAGTAGAGACTTCTGAAGAAAATGCGAAACTGAAAGATTTGTTTTTGAAATGATTGATTGGTAAATCTATCTGGTGCTTGTTTTCAATATCCTGAAATCGCAAACATTAACGCGAGAGTTAAGTGGAAGATTCAGAACTCACTGCAAAATTAATTGGGTCAAGGTCATTGATGACAGTTCAGTTCCCTTATATGCATTAAGTATAATCATGTTCAATTTCTTATACGGTATGCTTTCTTCCATATATACGGCTGAAAACTGAGTATTTTACACATCAGTCGGGTGAAGCGAAATCATGACATGAAGCGATATCTAATTTTACTCAGGAAAATGTAATGGATGTTTCTTCAACAGAGGAACAACCACACTTTATTAATCTCCAAGGAAACCAGTCAGTTTTCCGCTGTACCGAGCTGAGTCGTCGTATCACTCGGCTTGCCATTTTGGTGGCCCTATTGATAAGACTTGCACACACTTTTATCTCTGGGCACTTTCACGACAGAAATTTGAAACAAAGTTTCAATTGGCTGTGCTGTTTGTACATCTGGAACTGACTAATTCATAGTTTCCAGCATCTTGATTACTCGAAAGGGACAAAAGGTGATAAATAACAAGGAACTAAATGGGCAAAATGTTGGTTTTGCAGTACACCATACACATTACTTTTTAAGCAGGAATTTCCTACCCAAAATTTATATTTTTCACTTTTTTATGGTAAAAACAGATTCAAGGTGTATCTTGCCAGAGTTAAATTGGCTTTGTTTTCACCAACACTACTCTAATCACGTGTCCAAAGAGTTCGCTGATGATTGGCACAGGGCAGCTAAGACAAAAGTATAAATGAGATACGGGATCGTGCGATTGAAATCTTAAGCTATGACGTAGGGACATATGTCTGTTCGTTGAGACGCTTTATTTTTGGATACAATATGGCACTGCAAATGTTATAGTGTCGCCGTCTAAACGAAGGCATTGTAGGTTTCATCTTATATCTTACAACATGCATATATCAAATATGACATTGGGATATATTACCAAGGCATAACTAGTGGTGAAAGTATCTAATTTATTTATCACATTTTGCGTTTATCAGTACTTAGGGTGATTCGAACAAGCTATCTCAGGTGACATTCAGAAGAAGTCATTGCGGATTTTACATCTCAAAGCGATTTTCCTTTGCTTGCACTGTGTTCAAAATAACAGAATATGCGGTGTGTACATGCTAACTACGGTATTTCTCTTCTGAATCTTTCTCAAAATTAATTAACGTCAAAATTAAATTCAATTTATTAATGTAGCTATAGTATTTGCAAAGCGTAGGCTTAATTGGTGAATGCACACCAGCCCAAAACTTAGAATCCTTTGCCGTCTAAATTGCGGTAAATGATAATGCCTCCATACTTAAATACTATAGCCATACTTTCCCTGTGTTAACAGACATATGAGTGAGATTAAAGGTTGACTGCGAAGACAATTACAGACAGGCATTGCCAAGTGGAATCTTATTTCATCTGCCACCCGGAGTTTCCTGTGACCTTTTTTCTATAGATCTATTTTCTAAAACAAATATTCACCCAAAGCGGCTGGAAATCATTTGAAAACCATATCTCAAATTGACGAATATATTAGGCACTTTCTCGGAGCAACCCATGTGTACTACAACCAATCTTCAGGTAAAGCAAATATGGGTTATCTTCTCCTGGGTACAACTCAAGTTCAACTCAAACTGTGATGCTAGGGCGTCACCTATGATAATTTGATACAGTACTAGTACAGATGCAGAAATAGATAAAATCTATTTTATAACTTGTATTGGATTATACTCATTACATGTTTTGCACGACTGAGATAATTGATACTAGCACAATGTACTTGGCTTACCTGCTTGCATTTTTTAGATTTGTAGAGAGTTATATGCATTCACATGTCTAAATTCTCTTGTGAACCGTAAGAGTCATTTAGCCGGTGTACAGGTACTCTGATGTCACAAGGCGCTTCTGCTTACTTTACACACAACTTTGATGATGGAATAGCTCTTACTATCCAAAATATGTTCACAAAAATTCCTCTTTAGGAAAGATATGAAGAAGAAAAATTATGTGACGTCGTACATGTAGTACCGGGCCATTGGCGTGAGGTCCATAAAGCTCATATTAGAATTCAAATATTAAAATGCATGTACTTCCATTTAAAACAGTCTAAAATATTACCAAAGGGGGGTGTAGTTTTCGGCAGACTATCTGGTGATGCTTATTTCAATTGTCTTTTCCTTTAATAAGAGTTCTTGGTTTGCTTATAAACCTTGAAGATTTGTATTTTCGTCAAACAGGAAACGCCATAACTCAAAAAGAGAAACACAAAAAACGCTGTAACTCAGACCATCACAGTGTGTATGTCACAAATGGAAATATTTGTCAGTTACTTGGCAAAGATCCTGAACCGAGATAAACTGTTCGACAGCGTTAAGTGAAACGATCTTCAATAAGGCGTTAAATCAATCGGTCAATCTAACAATCAATTAGACCACATCAACAAAGAGTAGAACAGATTGACACTAAATCAACAAACACCTGGATTTTGGCCGCAGATCTTTTTATTGCCACGTCTGTACAAGAAAAAACATTCCAAATCTATTCACTTATCACGGGTACAAACCTTCTGCCCCGGATGCAGATTGTACACCGAGTAAGTACATAAACTTTTGATAAAAAAGTAACAAAAAAACAACAACAACAACAACAAAAAACCGCATCCATCCGCTGTCCAAGATGTCAGATAAAATGTTAAATCACATACATGGTTCCTGCGTCATCTTTAAAATATTAAATCACATACATGGCTCCTGCGTCATCTTTGAAATATTAAATCACATACATGGCTCCTGCGTCATCTTTAAAATGTTAAGTCACATACATGGTTCCTGCGTCATCAACGAATTCTGCAAAACAAAGAAAAGAAAACAATGAATTCCTTAACTTGAAGCATGACGTCAAATTTGTACAAAGATTTTGAACTGATTAGGTTTGTTAATTCAAAAGAACATGTAGTAAGTGTTTAGACGTTTTACCCAGCACAAGAATATTTACGTTTTTTTGTCGCTTGTCAGGGATATGGATGAACTCTCAGAACCTCGCCGGGCACCTGGACAAAGTACGAAATAAATATAAACCCTATATAGCTGTGGCCGAGCCAACCGGGTCTGTTCAGGGGCTTTTGCATGGTTTATATGGTGTTCATGCTTTTTACTTAGACAAAATCATGGCGCTAGGAAGGCGTGGACATGGCTACTTTTTAAACATACATATGAAGTCGGAATAAAACCCTGACTGATGTAAACTGACAAAAGGTCGGATATCTCCGGCGAATACTGTAATTCTGATTTTTAGGAAAGATACATTTCTCTTCAAGGTTTTCCAGAAACTAAAGATATGCGTAATTTGTTAATTAGATGTAGTGACAATGAGAGTAAAGTTGGTTTTAACCAATACACAATGTGTTTTGGTTAAAAGTAGCAGACAAGACGTCTTAAACTTTAGAAGAATTAGGCTGTCACACTGTCGTCACTGCTCTGATTTTACTCCCTATGCTGTAGTGCTTTATATTTCTTTGACTGGTATAAGACTACGCCCATGTTTAAGAAACCTTCGCCTAGAACCTGTCTTAAAGCTACAGCTAAACTACCGTATATAGCACAGACAGCCAAACATGCAATCTTACCGTTGTATTCAATAGTGCCATTGTTGTCAGCGTCGGCCACTTTGAAGAGGGCGGTAACGTCAACGTTGACACGCAGCTTCTCAAAGACGTAAGACGATCATAGATACGGAAGGCCTCTCTGTACTCGTAATACGCTGGAATTACTGGAATTACTATGAAAGCCTGGAAGTTCATTACCTTTGCTGGATGGTAAAAAGAGAGAAAATAGGTGTTAAAGCATGATGCTGCTCTTATATTCAGTGTCTCTTCAAAACTAGTCTGTGTCTGCATTTGTAACAAAGGCTTGATTAGAGACCTACGCTATTTTGCCATGTCATATGCCATCAGAAATACATGTATAGGCAGGTGGGAAAAACAGAAACAATACATCACTTGGCATCAAACAACAACATCTTAAATAGCTTTAGTTTCTGCACATTTTGCCCTGATTGTTATAATTACTAGTTGATACATGGAAAGTCTGTGCACTATGTTAAAATGACATTGTATTTTACATTTGATGACCACACACCAACTTGAATGTTTAAGTTATCATCGTATTGCATATTTCTGAGCATTTCGTTTAGAATAAAACCTTAACTGATGTATATTGACGTCTCTACTCTGGTTTCACTCTCTACGCTGTAAGTCTTTTATTATATTGCATTTCATTTCTTAATGATAAAATAATAGCCTTGCTACAATGAGTACATGCAGGTTGTGGACGTTTTGTCAACTCCATTCCCACATACGGCAGATGAACACATAAAACACGCCAAGACATCGTTTTATACGCTTCATTTCTGACAACAAGATGGGACTGCTGCTCAGATAAACTTTCGATCAACGCTGACACTGTCCAGGATTCTCTGAATCTCACCGTCGTTCGGATACCGGCCAGCACGTTCAGGATCGCCCCTCAGTTCGTTTCTACCAACAACGCCGCAGTTGGACACTTTGTTGAAGTAGGCAAGGAAGCCTGAAATGAGACAGAAAGCAGAATAGAAATACGGCCGTACGCCATGATTACAGTAACTACTGAACAGAATTAGTATGTGGACCTAATTATCAGTATTTTGCATTTAAACAAGATATGACTGGAGGACTGGCATGCAGCGCATGTTACATGTATATGGCTATCCAAGCATGAGGAAAAATACTATTTTCCAGACCGTTCAGTTTGAGAACAGGAATGTTTTAACTTACCTAAGTATTGTCCAGATGGAATTCCAAAAGGTTGAAAGAAATATATGCATAAGTTTTACGTCGCCATTTTTGTTACGTCGCAGATTGTAAAAACATCAATGATCACGAATTGATAAAACAAACCGACACTGAAACATATATTCTTTGTATACAACACCTAAATTTGATCGCGTCGATTCCCACATAATTTTAAAGCATTTTCATAATGTTCAATATCTAAGATCTATTTCGGAAACGTTTCCCGTCTAAAGCATTTCGATCAAAAATTGTACACCCTGCTGTACATTTCAGCAAAATTTGTAATGACGATTGGAGGGCAAACTGGTGACGTATACATCAGTATTACAGTGCTGGTGTTTTAGAAGAAAGGAAGGGTTAACCCGCCATTGTACAGTAAAAGATATCAGGTTGAATATGTAAACAGAATATTGTGATATTGTGATAGAAAGGAGGACAGCTTTATATCCAAAGAAAAAACTATTCCCAGTTAAAAATAATATGAGTAGCAGCAAAGTTTCTTCAGTCTTATATACCCGAGCCACAGGACGGGGCGGAGATTTAGGGCGAGACATCCGGTTGTGGGGTCAGAATAATAATCCAGACCTCTTAAGATTCTCCTGTTCCGGAACACTGAACAACTAAGTGAACAATGTAAGCCAGCACAAACGACTTCTTCTATTTTATCTACTGCACAATGAGGAACCTTTCTTGTGTGAGACCTTAAACTTCTGTCACGGACCACTGAACATCTACTTGAATGGTGGATGTCAGAATAATTTTGAAGCCCAAATTCATATTGTATTGGAACCGAAAAAAAAAACACACCTTAAATATATTACCTTGACCACAGAAAGGTAGAAGGTGCCAAACTTCCCTTCTTTAGCCAGTCTTGTCAAAATATGTCGTCTGTTTTAAAACTCATGTCCTCTGTTATTTTATATCTGTTGAGTACGTTACATTGCAAAGATCATCTACTGTAACACCTGCGGGCGGTGCTTTATTCTTATATGCGTATCAGTTAAAGATTTGTCCTTTAAAATCAGCCATCTTCATCCAGACAAACACATACCTAACAGCTAACCATTGAGTAAACAAAGCGTGAAATCTGAAACTATGGTGCCCTAAATGAAATTAATCTGGGATCACAGTGTATAACCACTAAATTTATTATTTGAAATGTATTTTTAAAAATTAGAGTTATTTGTATTGATGCCCTTTCAAATTTCTCGTGCTATATGCTAATTGAGTTCATTAGGTTGCAATGCATATCAGTTCATGGAGTGGAAATCCGTGCAAGCCAGGACAGTAAAGTAGCTAGCGTATAGATAGTGAGTAATACTAGTTTGGACATTCTGCCTTTAGCAACATGATTAGTAATATGCATATATGGAAGTTTGTTTACTAGAAAAGCAAACATATAATCCCCAAAATTTTATACATTTTGAGATTGACTTGTGGACTTATTAATGTTGAGAGTTTTGTGTGTTACGTATGTAACGCTCATATACAGTGTATCATGCTGTGCAGATAACATCGTGTGGAACAATTTAATCATACAGACTTAACCCATACCATAGCTAACAGTATATGATTTGTATCAGGCTTGTTAACAATGCTCGCATAAATAACAAATGGAACATCAAGGAAGTAAGAAGACATTTTGCTAATTTAAGTGTAAATAAAAGTTATGAATTGTAAACATAAGTAATACAAGAGTAACCACTGGATTCAAACCATATGTAATCATATTTTTGAGAAATGATTTTTATTTTATAAAACAAGCATTGGTATACAGCTCTAAGAGTAACTTTTATTTGGAAGTAGTGTTTAATTTCCACTAAACCCTGCTGTGCGTGGAGTTGAGAAAAGATCTATCATAAACAAAGTTTTAAGCCTCGAATTGTTCTTCAGCGCAATCCTATTCACGACAGATTGCCCAGCTTTCCTGCTAGGTAAAACAACATGCTTTCATGGGTATACATTTACTCGACGTTCCCCCTTGCATGGTTCTGAGCCTGAGGCCTATTAAGTTTCGTGAATGTAAGAAGGCCAACAGCAGGTCACTGATGTATGCTTAAATTTCTCTTACGTCATTGCTTTTTTTTCTGTTTGATACTTGTCAAGCAGAAAACACCCACTAGCTTTGCGTATAAAAGATTACAGCTCTGGGTTGATCCTGGGAAGTTCAGCGCTACAAACTTTCCAACAAAACTTAGATTAAAGCCATGAAGATAGATATCACTTTACTAAGAAGACAGCAGTGATATTCGAACTGAATAAAATCAACTTCAGTCAACCGTACATTTCCAAGAGAAAAGAAACCTATCCCTATTTTCTATCCCTATTATTATTTATAAGTATTTTGTAGAGTGTGAAATATAGATTTGACCCAAAATGGTATATCGGAACCCAGTTTCACAAGGCAGCGTACGGCATTTTTTTATCGTATGTTTGTCGTATGAAATTTTGTACGTCACTATTACCGTGTCATGGTCCTGTATGTGTGATTATGGCACATGTACGATATCTTTGCAAAACTGGGTCCAGAGGGATATACCATGCAAGTATACCCATGACTAAACTAGTTTATATGTTCATCAACGCCACCGGAAACTGGTACTATTAATGCTTTGAGATAATTAATTTTTATTTTAAAATTTATCCCTGAAGCATTTTTGATATTCTTTAATGTTAAGGTATAAATTATATACAGTGTCCTTAAGATAAATGCATTTTTTTCATTTTATAAAGCTTTTTTTTAATTATCCGAAATTTATATGTATGGCCACAAAGTCTTCTCAGACATATTAAGGCTTGTAAACTGGTGAGGTGACTAAGGGGACCTCTTAGGTTGACTATTAATACATTTTACTCACTAAACGAGCATGAAGTGAATAGAGCATTACGTATGGTTAATGTTTTAGCCAGTGGCCACACTGTAATGGCTATGTAAGTATACGTGTAATATTTGCATGCTTTGAAGGTCTCAGATAAGGCCAATTTTACACCTTGCACAAGAGTTTAAATACGAAATATAGGCTTCGAGTAAGTTTCGTTGAGGGGCTTAAAAGTTTACTGCTTTGAACCAATCGACCGCCATTTTTTTGATTTGTAAAGGTGACGTGTTTCGTTCCCAGGGCAGTTAAGCGTCAAAAAGAAACGTGGCATGACTTGACTGAGAGCATGCATCACTGACGCGCTGCTGGCCTCCTTCTATTTTGATATAATCATCAAATTGTAATGCCTTGTTAAATAGGGCATTTTTGAATTGGAGAAAATGATCACCGATTTACCGAGGTAGTCCCAGTTGTAGATGTATTTTACCATCTCCATAAGGTTTTTATTTGGGTATGTTAACCCGCCAAGACCATCATTATTGTGAAGCACAATTCTTAGTTCGTAAAATACCGGTCAGATTACTTTTTAAAATAAATTTTTTGTATTGACTTAACAAACACACCATGCTACCCACGCACACAAAGGTATACACATACGCACACAAAAGCATATACACACGCACACACGTACATATACACACGCACACAGAGGCATACACACACGCACACACATACATATACACACGCACACAAATACGCCATAAAGCTTTCTACAAGTACGTTGATATGACAGTCAGCACTTAAGGTACACATTATACCATGCAGTTATTTGCTGATAATGTCATCATATAATCCATGAACTGTGCATACCTGTACATGTATATCTAGGCATCTTCGATAATGACTGACTTTTTAAATACCTACCCACATTCTTAAGGTACAGGTTCATAAATTTACTTTCATGAACTTTCAATGTATGAAATCATATTCATCACAACTTTTGAAAACTTAACTAATATACATTTACTGCATGAGATTTGAGGACCATATCTCCCATTTAGAATACCTTTCAGGCTACAGATCATTAATCTATGATCTTTGCCTTTAAACCCTTATCATGCACTAAGACCATTGAAAACACCATGGTTTCCGACATATATCAACTGGAACACATGTTTCCCGGATAAAAATGGCTTATTTGGATTTATCAGCGAAACTTAGTCTTTTGTCGAGAATTGGGCAATGCCAATTTGCTGTCCAGATGAAATTGGAAACTTTTGTCCAAATCAGCATCTAGTATATACCATTCCTTTGTAAAATGTACAATATTTAAACCTATCAGTTGTGCAGCGTTACTTTTATGTACAACATTTGTTTAATTTTATGGAAAGCTTTTGTGGTTTTGGATTTTCTCATTTAAAGCACGCAGTGTCGCCTGACTCCTTAGCTACGTCATGGCCTCTGATAATGTCGACTGGTCTTAAGCCATAATCATTCATTTGGAAAACTCCATGATGCCTGGAAACATGCCCATATAGAAAACCTGTCGAACTGTTATACTTCATTCCTTAAAAAGAACAAGACGTTCGAAACTGCAGTCGGAATACAAAAATGTAGAATGTTGAGAAGGCTTATTTTTTTTTATTCTATCATTTCTTCACATCGGAAAAATCTTACTTTTATAACAATTCGGTAAATATAGTATTACACAGGACGAGCGTTTTAAGGCGAGTGAATGTTTTGATATCTTAGGACCGTTTAAACAGGGGACTAAATGGGTTTTTTAGTGATAGCTATACAAAACGGCTTTTTTCTGGTTCCAGTCTAATGCACATTTCAACAAAACAATGTACTGATTTAATCCGACCGAGAAAGGTAATGGAATACCGCTTCTCAGGTATAAGAGCGAATCGGGTCAAAGCTGGTCTGACCATTATTTTCTTGCTATGTGTACTACACAACCACCATGCACATAAAATGCCATAACAGAAAGGATGATGGATAATACACTAAACAGCCTAGGCCCAAGTTACTTCAGTCAGAAAAAGGTCCCCCATCGTCAATGAGATAAAACTGACGACCTCAGGGCTACTCGCCCATATACTTTGATGTTCAGTGGTCTGGAACAGAAGACGTTCAAGAGCTCTGTTTTCATTCGGAGTCATCAAAACGAGATTTTGACAGGCCTCGTCCGTAAGACCCGCCTCTTATTGTTTGCAAGGTATATAAGGCTGAAGAGACGCTCTGCTCGCCACAGACACATTTGTTATCTGTCCATCCTCCCAGCTGTCGACAAAGGCCTTCATCCTTATTCAACATGGTGAGTTTTACACACTATTCGGTTCACTTAATACACAGTTTACATTGAATTGAAAGGATTTAAACATTACAACTGTTTGGGTATTGGTGTTTTTCATGGTCTTACATACGTACAAATTGTGTATCAATGTTGCTAAGTTTCGCCATGAAAGAGTTTTATTTAAAATTCACATAATAACTGTTTATATTTTTCACCCTTTTAGCCTCTTGGACTTCCACCTGGACAATACTTAGGTAAGGATAAAACTTTTTTCCTCAACTAAATGTGGGATCCCGAAGACTACTTTAGAAACTACGATTCTACACGCATATTTTGGTTAAGCACAGAATAAATGTAATTGAAATTACCTAGTGTGTACCAAAGTTATGACAAGTGTAACTATGGCCAAGTTTGTCAGAAATTGGTTCTCTGTCTCTTTGTAGGCTTCCTCGCCTACTTCAACAGAGTGTCCAACTGTGGCGTGGTTGGTAGAAATGAACTGAGGGCGATCCTGGAGCGCGCTGGCAGGGATCCGAGCGAAAGCGAGATTCAGAGAATCCTAGACAGTGTCAGCGTTGATTGTAAGTACCTCCTAACGGTAAACCCAACTCGATATTGTCAGAAATGGAGCGTAAAAATGCAGCCCGGTCGATTCTTGTGTGTTTATTTTTAATGTGTACAGAAGAGGATTAATCGCTCACCACCCTCACGTATACTAATCCAACAGTGGAAATCTTTATGACCAATGACAGACCTAACGGCTTGTCATTTCAACAACCAGGTTGAAGGTTACAGTAGTTAATTTGGTTAGGTTCAAAATATTATTTTGAAAAGTTCACGGTGTAAATATATGCTTCTGTCTGCTCTCTCTGGCTACAAACACCCCGTGGTGAAACTTGACATGGTTGACAAAGCTGGACTGCTTTTCCCCTTGTTTTTATTGTTCATAAAGTGAGATGTTTGCCTTAGGCCGTCATTCAAAGCGGATTGGGATGTGCAGCCATGCGAATCATTAAGGTCCGTTTTACCTTTGTACGTAGGTTTAATCAAGTTTTGCCTACGCTTACAGGCATGTAAACCAGTCTCGCAGGAAAAAAAATATTTACAAAGATATGAATCGCATCAAGCACTAATATATGCTTTGCATCTCTTTTTTCCATGCAGCTCGAGGAATCAACTTCCAGGCTTTCATAGATTACGTGCGTACTTTCCAGCAGCTGCGTAATGTTGAATCTGAGTACAGAGAGGCCTTCCGTATCTATGATCGCAGTGGAGCCGGAAAACTCACACAGGAGGACGTCGCTTACGTCTTTAAGAAGCTGCGCGTCGACGTTGACGTCCCAGCGCTCTTCAAGGTGGCCGATGCTGACAACAACGGCACAATTGAGTACAACGGTAAGTTTGTATGCCTTACTGACTGTCTGTCTGTGTATGTCCGTCTGTCCGTCTGTCTGTCCCAGTATCAATATATCTGACAACAATGGCACAATTGAGTATAACCGTAAGTTTATATGTCTGTTTGCCTGCCAGTTTGTCTGTGAGTCTATCTGCTTGTGTGCTTGTCTGCCTGTGTTTGTGTGCCGGTGTCTGTCCGTCTCAGCGACAGCTTATAGTCAAGAGGGGTACCTGGTACCTCTGGGGTACTGTTGTTTCCTCCGCACACTCTGTCTTTCCCTACCTTGTACACTGCCCTGCACCAATTAAATTAATAAATAGATAAAAGACATTGACACAACATGAAAGACATGGACTCGCCTTGCGCAGTCCCGGCCATTTATTTATTTTCTTCACCAGTTGACCTTCAAATCTCCAGGCATAGATTGTTTTCTCCATCCATCATCTTGACAGTCATCATGTGAAATATGAAGTTAAGTATTCATTATTCCAGGCAAAAGGTCTACATGTTGTCTGAAATGATGATCAATACGGGCTGTAAGATATTGGCTTATATGCAGTACCAAGTCGTGTATTCATTTCTTCTATTTGTTTGTTTTGCAGAATTCGTTGATCTCATGAACAAGACCTTGTAAAGATTTCTCAGGAATCATGTAACAGACCTAACCTTTTCTAAGACCTTGGGCAGCGGATGGATGTTTTTTTTCATTTTCTTTTTTTTTTAACAAAAATTTATTTGCTTACTCGGTATACAATCTGCATCAGGGGCAGCGGGTTTGTACTAAAGATAAGTAAATAGATTCGGAACATTTTTCCTGTACAGAAGTGGCAATAAATAAGAACTGCGGCCAAACTCAGCTTGTTTGTTTTCTTTGTTGTCTAAACTATACTGTTTTTTGGTGTTTGTTGTATTAAGTAATTTACTAACTGATTGATTAATGCCATGCTGAAGAATTTTTTGTACTTGTAAGATGGACATCATTTAATAACATCTGACAAGTTACTGACATTCGCTGTTGCGGTCTTAGATAAGATGTTCCCCTGGCAAAAGAAACTAGGAAATCGGGATACTTGTAAGCGGCCTGGTTCATTCATGAATCTAGCGCAGCGTAATGACCCAGGAGCCTCTCACCAATGCGGTCGCTGTGAGTTCAAGTCCAGCTCATGCTGGCTTCCTCTCCGGCCGTAAGTGGGAAGGTCTGTCAGCAACCTGCGGATGGTCGTGGGTTTCCCCCGGGCTATGCTCGGTTTCCACCCACCATAATGCTGGCCGCCGTCGTATAAGTGAAATATTCTGAAGTACGGCGTAAAACACCAATCAAAAAAAAAAAAGAAGAACAATTATAGTATAACGTTATTCATTCAGAGTTGTCTTTGTTTAATTGGAAAATTCAGAATTCACGGCCGGAGAAAAATGTGTCAAGTATGCATTGTGTTCAAATCAGTTACTTTTACAGTGCTTTTAATGATTATAATCGAACCTAATTTCTGGGATTTCATTAAAAGTTTTCTTGCATATCTATTGCGAAAAGGAAAATGGTCACAGTTGGTTGAAGCGATCTCATTATAGTTGGGTAACATAACCCATTATTTCTTTACTTGAGAAATACTGAGCCACTGTGTTCAATCAGTTTACACGCATGTCGTTATTTCCTCTGCGATGAGCTGTATCATGTTATGGCTAGTCTTGTGCCGTATTGTTGGTCATTTTCATGGGATTTCCACACAATTTTGGCGGCACACTTGCGACGTACCCATGTAATCCAAATGCTTTATATATTTTGATTAAATTGCACACCACAAACTCATAAGATAAACTTTATTTTATATAGTATAACGAAAGTCGCTTCGCGGCCGATGTAATTAGCGTGCCAGCGGGGCCTCGCACTAATGTGGTAGCTCCAGCTTCTGCTGGCTTCTTTCTGCTGCCGTAAGTGGGTAGGTCTGTCAGCAACCTGTGGATGGTCGTGGGTTTCTCACGGGCTCTGTTTCTGTTCAGTCCCACCATAATGTTGGAGTGTGTTGTGTAAGTGTAATTTCCACATCGTTTGTATAAGTAAAATATTCTTGAATACACTATGAAATACCAGTCAAATAAATCAAATAAATAAGTCCACGATGTTACATGCAGAAACAAGTAAACCGTGCATTGATTGTGTTGACGGTTCCTCTAACGTGATTAATCAGATGCAATCAGGATCGTGAGATTTAAATCTGAAATTCTGAAAATTCTGAAGGGTGATACTCTTCTTTTTAAGGATATAATAAAGCCATATAAATTGTGTTAGCACGAGATGGTATGAAGTTTAGCGTTTATACTAGCGTTTACATATATGTAATGTTTATTTATTTATTTGATTGGTGTTTTACGCCGTACTTAAGAATATTTCACTTATATGACGGTGGCCAGCATTATGGTGGGAGGAAACCAAGGGCAGAGCCCGGGGGAAACCGACGACCTTCCGCAGGTTGCTGACAGATCTTCCATGTACGGCCAGAGAGGAAGCCAGCATGAGCTGGACTTAAACTCACAGCGACCGCATTGGTGAGAGGCTTCTGAGTCATTACGCTGCTTTAGCGCGCTAACATATATGTAATAAGTCATAAGCATAAGTGATTGTTGGATTCGAAATTACTACCTCATGGGGCTATTCAACAGAAGCAATTGTATATTTTTCCACAATGCAGGATTTTTGGTTGCTTGCAATGTTGTATGAAGAAACACCAGCATTTTCAAATCAGGGGATAATCGGTTTGTGTATGCACACTACAGCCTGACTCTTAACGTTAAAGTGACCCAGGTTCATTATTATTCTATATGTACCTCTTTCATTTAATTAGCAGAAGTCAATTGCATATTACGATCATGAGAGTATAGTGTTTGAAACATGTCATATCCAAAGTACAGTAGGTCTTCCCGACCGTTTGGATCGAGATAAATAATAATGCTTGTAAATGTATGTGTAAAATATATTTTTTATTTATTTATTTGATTTGTTTGATATAAAAAATCTCTTAAATATGACATTTCTTCTTTGCACTTATTGAGCCCTTGACCAATGCGTTCATGTGCTCGAATCCAGCTCTGGGTGTTTCCGGTGCGGCCAAGAGGTTTGTTCGGTACCTGCCGGAGTCGATGCTTTACTGTGAACGCTGCGAATTCCGCCACCCATATAATCTCCAGCGGTCATTATGTGAAAACGTCTTGAATACCGCGTTAAACATCATGAATCTGTTCGACAAAAGATACATTCTTCTACCAACCGTGAACCAGCATGCACGTTCCAGGTGATGGTTGAAACATTCAGTCAACCATAACAATTTTTATGTAACGTGTGGAAAATTAAGTTTATTAAGAAAATGAAAATTTCTTGACCAACTTCACCAATGAAACAGGAATGTTCAGGAAATGAATCAATCGGACCAGATTGTAAATAATACAACTCAGACAACAATGACACCAAACAACACGATTTTGGCCGCAGTTCTTATTTATTGCCACTTCTGTAGAAAAAAAATGTTCCGAATCTATTCACTTATCATTAGTACAAACCCGCTGCCCCTGATGCAGATTGTGCACTGAATAAGTAAATAAATTTTTGTTAAAAAAAAGAAAAAAAAAAACATCCATCCGCTGTACAAGCTCTTATAGAGAAGATTAAATTTGTTACATGGTTTCCGAGTGATCTTTACAAGGTCTTGTTCATGAGGTCAACGAATTCTGCAAAACAAGCAACAAAAACAAGTTACACACCGGTATATCGACAAAGGATTACAGTAAACTGACAAATATTTTTCAGTAGATATATGTGATTGTATGTTAAATGTGGTGGCAACAAAGCATTCTGAGTAATTCCTGACCAATGACGTCTGTTAAATTACAGTTACCATTGCTGCATTTTTTTTAGCTAATTCTGCTTAAGCCATGGTGCTTGGGGTGTGTAAATTGCTACTGTTTAAGCATTTACATGAACAATAAGAATAAAACCCTGAGGTAAACTGACAAGAGGCCGTATTTCACTGGTTACCTGTGACCATTTACCAGCTATCACACTGTCGTCGCTGCTCTTGTTTTTCTCTCCATGCTGTACGTCTTAATTATATGTAAACATCTTCAGATGTTTAAACCATTCCCTTTTATATTATTTATTTTATAATGATAATTATTTATTATATTTATTTTAGGTTTGTGGACTGTGACAGAAATGCTAGCAGAAAATCACACGAACCTCGAAGGGCTCATGGCTAAGCTACTAAACAAATGAGGAGTCAGTAGTCGTAACTACGCCAGTCGGATTTGACTGTTCATGCAGCAGCTTGTGGTCTACATGCTCATCTATTTATTTGATTGGTATCCGACGACTCACTAAGCCCGTAGCTAAACTATGTATAGATACTAGGACAGTTAGGCCGACAGACAAACAGAAAGTCCACAAGGCATATAAACTTACCGTTGTACTCAATTGTGCCGTTATTGTCAGCATCGGCCACCTTGAAGAGCGCTGGGACGTCAACGTTGACGCGCAACTTCTGAAAGACATAAGCGACGTCCTCCTGCGTGAGTTTTCCGGCTCCACTGCGATCATAGATACGGAAGGCCTCTCTGTACTCAGACTCCACATTACGCAGCTGCTGGAATGTGCGCACGTAATCTATGAAAGCCTGGAAGTTCATTCCTCGAGCTGCGTGTAAAAAGACAGAGAAAAAATATACGTGTTAAAGAATGATCGTGCTGATCTTAATTTGATTTTGGGGTAGTTTGGAATGCAAGCTTGTGAGTGTAAGCAATACTAGGCCTACAGTGTTCTCCGCCGTGGACATACCATAACATAGGTCAGAAGTACAAAGGTCTTGAGTGATGTGCATGGCTGCACAAAACAGTCAGGCCAGATATGCAGACACATACAGACATGAGGTGACTCTATCCAACCGACAAAAATAAGATATAAATAAGATAATTAAAAAAAAATAAAACATTTTGAATATTATCCGATTAATTGTTTCAACTTATAATCTGTTTGTAGCAATTACTAGCCCACGGTAGGCAGATCATTGGAATATCAAAATGATAGCCTTTCTACAATGGTACATGTGTGTTTATGACCGCTAAACATACGGCCCTCTGTGCACACTGAAGATTTACACAAAAGTTTGTCAGCGCTTCATGTTTGACAAAATAAAGTTAAATATACTGTTCACTTGAACTTACGATCAACGCTGACACTGTCCAGGATTGCCTGGATCTCACTGTCGCACGGATCCCGGCCAGCGCGCTCCAGGATCGCCCTAAGTTCGTTTCTACCAACATAGCCACAATTGGACACCCTGTTGAAGTAGGCAAGAAAGCCTGCAAAGCAGAAGAAAGCAATTTAGAGGCAAATTCGTCCGACGCAAATAAGTTAGCAGATTTAACCATTCATATTCTACAGTGTTATTCAAGATTTACTCTCAGGAACTTTATATATGGCGTTACATCAGTATGGCAGGGCAAAAATGCAGGGAAAGTAGTTTTCTCTGATCACATATGTAGTTTAAGAGAAGAAAAGTTCTCTTCTTACCTAAGTATTGTCCAGATGGAAGTCCAAGAGGCTGAAAGGATAAATAGCATATCTATTACTGACCGTCGATTCAGTAGTCGTAAATTTAAACAGTTCTTTCGAAAGACCATTTAAAACGTTGTCCATTACAAAATGTCAAAACCTACCAACAATGAAAGACATGTTGGAAAACCTTGCTAAACTGAGTTTTATCACACGGCTTCTCAAACAGTTTAACAGTACTTTTAAAAATAGACTGATTATGGAATCCATGATCCGACGAGCAGTGACAGCAGTAGTGGCATAAAACACAGACTGTATTAGCCAATGCACAATGCAACATTTAGACGTTAGATATCTTTGAAATAAGTTGACAAGTACTTGTAAATACTCACCATGTTGAATACAAATGAAGGCCTTGTTCGACAGCTGGGAGGATGGACAGAGAGCAAATGTGTCTGTGCCCAGCAACCAATCTCCTCAGGCTTATATACCCGACGCACGGAAGTGGGCGTGGCTTATGGAAGAGATCTGTCAAAGTCTGATTTTGTGAGGTCGGGATAATAATTCAACACTACAGCGTCTTTAGCTGAACTAAGTGAAACATGCGAGTCGGTACAATTAAGCGAGGTCACCATCGTACACCATGGGGAACCTGTTTTCTGCTTGACGTAACGTAAGATGGACCTAAACTGTCCACAGTCTGTTGTTTATTCATGCCTTGGTAAAGGCATTTTACTGGGAAAAAGTGGTTAGGTAGTACACATGTATTGCACGAGATCAAAGTAGGCCAAACTTTCGATCTTGCATTCGAAAAGGTATTACCTGTATTCGAAAAAGGTATTTTTTGATGAAACGCACATTGTACTGAAACCAGCAAAGACACCCCGTTTTGTACGTCAGTATATTTGACCCGAATATTAAACCTTGTCAGCCCTATACTAGTCTTGGCAGTCAACCTGAAACTCAAAACTCATTCTTTAAAACACTTAGTCAGCTAGAAAGCCACGTGTAAGTTCTCACTAATTTCAAATGTACTGATTTTTCTTTTACCGCAGATACTCTGTGCTTTGACCTTTATTTCCTGTTTAGATAATATTCCAGATCCTTACCAATGAATGGTTGAACCAAAACAGTACGTGGGTTTCCATCTGGTAATAAGATCATCCCAAACCCAAACAAAATCAAAAGGGAAGTTTTTTAAATACATATTGTTTGTTGACACAGGGAAGGCATGCTTTTCATGTTGATGTAGACAAAAGTTTCCGTGGTCTGTTCATTCTGCAAATATGATCGAAATACGCAAAATTATTGAAGCGTTTGTTGCTGTCCATGTTGTCGAAAAAATGATAAAAAGTTTAGAGCAGTTGTAAATTAAAGTGACATGGTTCGATTCTTTGACTATGTTTCACAGGTGTGACCTCAGGATCTCAGTAAGCAATCTGAGACCAGAAAATGGTGTTGTATATATTACTTGATTTCAATCCTTTCTTAATGGAAGTCATCAGTGATCACTTTACTGCCAAAGATCATGAATTAATTAGATATCTATACTGTGGAATGTATTTCATGTGATGCCTATTTAGATGCCCTAACTTCATTTGTCATGCAGTAAATGTAGTATTTCAATTAAGTTTAGTAACGCTGTGATGCATGTCGTTTCATATAGTGACGGTTTCTGCAATATAGGCCACTAAATGGAAGCACCTTATAAGAAGGCATAAACATGAAACTTTGGTCTACATTATTTCTTAACAAAGTCGCCCCTATGAGTGTATATATGTATATACTGAAAACAAAATTATTACCAAATACTTCATTGTATTATATGTGCCTTAAGGTTTAACTCCCACATTCCGATATCCCGGGTATAGATTCTGGTGTACACTGTAAGTAGCCGTGCGTTTGTATATGTCTGCTATCCTGATAGCATCATGTAGAACAATTTAACGCTACACACAGAAATGTACCTGGACAATAATGCACTGCATGCTGTACAGGTGAGTAATTATGCATCAAGCAAAAACTATATGTTTTCAGTTTCAGTATAAGTGCAAATAAAGCAAAGGACAAACCAATGGATTTAAACTAAACAATACATTTTTAAGTACTGATTTTAGTCATTACGGATAATTTTAATTTAAGTGTAAGTACAAATAATATGAAGACAAATCACTGAATATGAACTAAGCAAGGTGTTGTTTAAACAAGTGATTTCAGTTATTGCGAATTGTTAATGTATAGTGATTGTAACGGGTTAGAAGTTTGTGGGAATACGTTTAGGAGTCTCCTGCATCATTTGCATTTCCCACTAAAACCTGTTATGGGTGGAGAATAGAAATAAAATGTTGAACCTGTCAATGTTATCCAATACAAAGGTATACCGGTACAATACCATCTCTTGATTCCCCAGGTAGATTTTAAGATGCTTTTGTGTGTATCCTTACCCCGCCGTTCCACCCTGATGGTTATCGCCATATCAACCCCATTAAACTGATTAATAAAAAGAGGCTAAAAGGAAGTCACTCCATGGTGCATGTTGTCCGTTGCGTCAATGGGATTGTTTTTTGTCTTGCCCTGAGAGAGAAACACTTACATGGCCTTTACATGACCCTCGACTGGTTGGTGTAAGTTCAAGGCGGCAAACTTTCAGACGCATATCTACCAAACTTACACGAAAATTATGGTAATGGTAATTCAGTTCATATGAAATGTTCAAGTTTAGCAAGTTGTGTGGTCCTGTGTGGTATTCACAGGTAATAGCTTGAGTTTATTATGCGTTATCAAAGTATCACTAGTTGTTCTACACATTATTTACATAACTGACACATTATGCTTATGTCACGGTTACACACCCCGCAATCTCTGTACATGAATGTGGAAGTCATACCTTAGGGCACATGTTGAATTAGAAAGCTCTTTGGTGATAGTTACCTTTGCTATTATTCAGCAGGAATATGCAGATTTGTATGTATAGGCATCTTGATTCTTGCTTCCAAAAGGGGGTTGATCCTCGTCAAACATTTCTTATGATAAATATACAATATTGTATTCCTCAAGCAATGTACGTTTGCTAAAGCTAAAAGACATGGGAATTTTCGGGAAACAAGGACCTGCTCTACATGTATATTGCATGCTCCACATGTGTATTGCCTGCTCTACATGGATATTGCCTGCTCCGCATGTGTATTTGATGCTCTAAATGTATATTACATAAATGATTTATTACATTGGGTGTAATATAGACTGAGGCTTTATCTTGCGCCTTTCCGCCATTGATAAGGCATTTAGGCATGAAAGATAATAGTTCATTTAGTTGGTTAATTCTGTTTTGACCCGACTAAGTATTTTCATATTTCGACATAAGATTGTGGTCTCTGTTATTGTTCCTACCTCACAAAAAAGACAGTGACAGGTCTCGTCCTTATACCCCGCCTCTTCCCGTGGGTAGAGCCAATCTGAATTACAGACACATTTGCTCTCTTCCCACCCTCCCAGCTGTCGACCAAGGCCTTCATTCTTATTCAACATGGTAGGCATTTTTCATATTTGCGGTCAAATTATTTTTTCGCTGTCCTTCTTTTATATCACTATTTTACACGAACGATGTTTGCAGTACGTGTTTGGGGGAATTTATACAGATGTAACTTATTTATGTAAGATGTCTGAAGGCACATCTTGTTTACACGCAGAATACAGGTGATTTAATCCACACACCATGTCTGTACTACAGTCATTATAAGCGATGTGACGACAGAGTTTGTCTCAGTTTTGTTTTCCGTCTCATTTCAGGCTTCCTTGCCTACATCAACAAAGTGTCCAACTGTGGCGTTGTTGGTAGAAACGAACTGAGGGCGATCTTGGAGCGTGCTGGTCGGGATCCGAGCGACAGCGAGATTCATAGAATCCTAGGCAGTGTCAGTGTTGATCATAAATAGCAATGAATAATATAACCGATACACAACTTGATATTATTAAATATAAAGAGTAGAAAATAATATCATGACGTGTTTTTCATATTATTAAAAAACCCCACAAAAAACAAACTAACAATGACAGGACTACACTGTGACACAGCAAATGATTGCAAAGAAAAGTTGCAGTAATTAAACTGAATTTATATAAAATCTTATTATGTCAGAACAAAAATTTATCATGTATGTTTACATTTATGTCTTCTCTCAGCCATGGATCGTCACCGCAGCCTGACTGCCTATCCATAGCTTTGCTGTTGATAATGAGGCATATATATCACTACACAAAGATTGTTTTATGCAGCCATTGGCATGGGCTATTAGTAACCTTAATCTTTCTCTCCCGTGTGGTATGCAAGCCTTAGTTACACCTGCAAACATGCACGACAGTGTCGCAGGAAAAACATTCCTGAAGATAAGAGCATTCTCAAGTTTTAATATGTCTTTCCTTTTTTCCATCTTTTCCATCTAGCTAAGGGCATGAACTTCCAGGCTTTTATTGAGTACGTACGCACATTCCAGTAACTGCGTAATGTCGACTCTGAGTACAGAGAGGCCTTCCTTATCTATGATCGCAGTGGATCTGGAAAAGTCACATAGGAGGATGTCGCTTATGTCTTTGAGAAGCTTGTCAAACACGTAACAGCTCTAGCAAAAAAAAGTTTTATTTGCTTACTTGGTATACATTCTGCGTTAGGATTTGTACTAGTGATAAGTGAACAGATGCGGAACATTTTTCTTGTACATAAGTGGCAATAAAGAATAACTTCGGCCCAAAACCAACCTGTCTGTTGTCATAGATATAGTCATACTGATTGATTAAACCATATATTCAGGAGATTATTTCACTTATACGATGGGTGCCAAGTTTTCTAGATGGAAGACCCCGGGGTGTTTAGGGTAAACAACCCACTTGTTGCCAGTTAATGACAAACGTTCTCACTTGTAACGTGCGATTTGTTATCGTCTGAGCTATGTTATTTGTCGTGGTGGTTTGAGTAATAATGGGTATTTTTCCTGATAAATTTTTAAGACTGGATAAAATTTTTACTGTCCAATCACGACAAGTGGTTATTAGTAATGTTTATATTACTCGTTCGTTTAATTAACAAACTTATAGTAGGTATGTAATCTTGTTAACCCGTGTGTTTCATGGTGTCTTTCTCATCAGTATTCAGTACATAAACAAGTTACGTAAAACCTTACCCATGAATCCACGAACGCAAACGGAAATATAGACAGACCAACACGTGCATCAACTACAAGCGTTTCCCAATGACGTAACCCCCTAGTGCCATGATTACCCACTGTTTACATAGTTTTCAAAATATGAGCCAAAGTCCCAAAACTCATCCCTTGCAAAAGCACACGGAGACAGACGGGAGGATATCAGTCTGATAGACCCAAATATACGCCAAACATAAGTGTCCAACCTGTTCTGACAATCCACATTAGTTTTTCAAGTTCTTTATGCACAAAACAAAAACAATCGTCATGCATCTAGCCTCTTTTCAAGATGGGAAAAGGAAAGAACGCTTTACCTATCTAATGGTGGTGTCTCTCTTACATATGACCGTGTGAAAGTTAATTTGGAAGAAATAATTTGATAATGGTAATGTCTTGATAATATAATAATACTGATATCAGTATAAATATAAAATGAATACTTGTATGAAATGTAGAAAAACGCAAAGAAAACAGACCGAACAGGTCACCCTTATATAGGGTATTTCACAAAATGGTTAGCTGATGGCCTCAAAATTGGCCTTAGCTGATGTTACGAATGTAACAGTTCGGCTTATGGAGTCCTGTATAAGCCTACGTGTCTGTATATATCTTCACATGCATGTCCCCAACAAGACCTTTCTCTACGGTTTGGCTAACATGACTGTTGTATTGACAAGATTCTCTGACGCTACATGACCAGAACATCTTGAAGATGTATGAAATAATTGTTGAAGAGATCATCAAAACTCTTGTAAGTTAGACGTAGTGGTGCTCGTTAAAGATACAAATATCTCGATGATACAGTTTGAGGAACTTTTCCACATAAACCAGAGTTAAGGATATTACTGAAAGTCTGAGTTCACATAACCCAGACTCGCCTTAGAGCTCTTTGTTCGGGAAGTTTTTTTTATGAAATTGTGGCCTACAGATAAAACTAATACTGTCTGGGTCATGCAAGTACATGTGTGTGAAAGTGTCCACCACTAAAAAAGTATAGATATCTCAAGATGATCACCAAAGCTGGAAGACCAACCACACGTTGATATAGCTTAGAACAATGGTAAACGCCACAACCGTCTTATAGTGATTACAGGTGATTATTCCATCCCCAGATAAATCAAACATGGGTTATCTTCCCATGAATTCAATATAGCGTCATCACACAATCAAATATTTACTTTGCTGCAGTCAGTTAGCAAGAAAACACATCTTAAAATATAGAGAGATTGGATTCGAGAGGAAAAATTAGTATAAATGAATATGGATCTGAGTAACCTTTACTTGGGAGCATTTTGCCAGTTGTAAACTGTATCTGAATCACTTAATTATTAACACAAAAGTCATAGATGAACGGAATTGCTGTCATATCTTTCACCAATGGTCGAGTAACAATGTTATTCATAAGCGAAGAGGGAAGAGGATGTGGACTCTTCCCACAATAATTGTATAAGTGAAATATTCTTGAGAACGGCGTAAAACACCAATAAGACAAATCAATAAATATTAATAAGCGTTCATCATTTCTGGACAGAAACGACAAGTAGATATAGACTAATAGGTCATTCTAGTGAGTTTGGTGTTGTCTTCAGCGAAGAGTGAGTGAGTTTGGTGTTAAGAGTGGATGAGTTTGGTGTTGTCTTCAGGTAAGGGTGAGTGAGTTTGGTGTTATCTTCCGCTAAGAAAACGCGTGAAATCAGAGAACAAACAGTATAACTAAGACTCAGTATCAAAACAATTTTGGCCACAGTTCTTATTTATTGCCACTTCTGTACATGAAAAAAAGTTCAAAATCGATTCACTTATCATTAGCACAAACCCACTGCCCCTAATGCAGATTTTGTACCGAATAAGCAAATAAATTTGTGTTAAAAAAGGGAAAACTATAAAAAAAAATACATCCATCCGCTGTTCAAGGTCTTAGAAAGTGTTAGATCTGTTATATGGTTCCTGGGTCAGCTTTATAAGGTCTTGTTCATGAGGTCAACGAATTCTGTTGAACAAACAGACAAACAGTGAATACATTAATGGTCCATTGATAATTTTCTGAGACGCATTGGCCAATATTAGCTATATCGTGTTGTGCGTCATTTAAATCTAACATACAGACACTTTATTGTAAATAAGTCAATCACAAAGTTTACCTGCGCTGCGCCGCTTTGTTGTCTGTGCAATTTTCGCACCCCACAATTTTAAGTGGTGAGCGGCTGTTCACAGCTTCATGAGTGGAGGAAACTGGAATGCCCCGAGTAAACAAACGCCTTTGTCCATGTACCTGAGAGACCTCCTGACTTAAGGCCGCAGCTGAATTAGAAATGCCTTTAACACTGAGAAAGACAAACAGACAGACTTACCGTTGTACTCAATTGTGCCATTCTCGTCAGCATCGGCCACCTTGAAGAGTGCGGGAACGTCAACGTCGACGCGTAGTTTCTTGAAGACATAAGCGACGTCCTCCTGTGTGAGTTTCCCTGCTCCACTGCGATCATAGATACGGAAGGCCTCTCTGTACTCAGAGTCGACGTTACGCAGCTGCTGGAAAGTACGCACGTAATCTATGAAAGCCTGGAAGTTGATTCCTCGAGCTGCATGGAAAAAGAGTACAAAGAAAAAAAAACACACATTCTGTTTACATATGATGCAATGACGATGATATGATGTAATGATATATATATATAAATGACAATATCCAAAAGGAAAAAAAAAGACAAACAAAGGGCTTTAATGATTCGCTTGGCTGCACAAATTAAACCACTCTTGGTGATTGCAAATGGCACTCTCAATTAACGAACAATCAAAACATAAGAAAAATGCAATCAAACTGTTTTGCATGCTACATATCTTTAGCGTGTGCAACCAGCTAGGGAGGACATGAACACAGATTTGTGGCCTCTCAATCAGCTCCTCTGATAAATTAACACGAGAACATTGAAGCAGGCTTTTACGGCTAACCAGTCAGAGGAAACAACTATCAGGACATCTTTTTTTGTGACATAGTTGGGTTTACTGATGTACTTTTTGTGACAATACCAAGTTGAGTTTACAGATGTACTTACGATCAACACTGACACTGTCTAGGATTCGCTGAATCTCGTTTTCGCTCGGATCCCGGCCAGCTCGCTCCAGGATGGCCCTCAGTTCGTTTCTACCAACAACGCCACAGTTTGACACTCTGTTAAAGTAGGCAAGGAAGCCTACAAAGAGAAAGAAATTGATTGTTTTTAGATGCTTTGAGTAGCGGTATCTCTAATGGTATATGCGTGCCCATGTTTTGATCGGATTGCACAGTTTGTTTAATAAAAAAAATCTTAGCTTACCTAAGTATTGGCCACATGGGATTCCTAGAGGCTGAAATCGCGAAAAAAATGCATTTGTTATTTTTCTTTTGACGCAGTACCATTTTAGTAGCCCTTTTTGAAAGACAATTCTAAACTTTAAGGGCCACACGAGTGAAATACATCTTGCACGTATGAAAAACTGTGGAAATCTGAATTTTATCACATAGCTTCCCAGACAGTTTGAATGTATGTAAAATTCAAACTAAGTTTCAAGTAAACGGAATATTAATTCCAATTAATTAATAAATTAACTACTATTAACTAATTAACTACTAAAGTTAAAGTCATATTTAAAAACAAATTCAAAAAGATTTTTAAAATAACTTCACCACCATTCTGGAAAACGCTCACCATGTTGAAAAACGATGAAGGCCCTGGTCGACAGCTTGGAGGATGGACAGAGAGCAAATGTCCTGTGGGGAGCAAAGTGTCTCTTCAGCCTTATATAACCAGCCAGCGAAAAAGGGAAGGGCTTAAGGACGAGACCTGTCAAAATCCTGTGTGGTGTAGTTAGAATAACAGCATAGATGCGTTAAACTTCTTCTGTTCCGGGCCACCGAACAACATTAAGTGAAGGATGAGGGTACCCAGTGCTATATCGGGCACAACAGTACCTCTGTTGTGTTCAAATACGCATCTTCCTGGAACCATAAAACCCGTTTTGTAACGTATTACTATAGACCGCTACAAAGTAGACAGCAGACCTTCTGTGTTTAGTCTTTCTTCTTGTAGTATCTTATAACCACTTCATCAAGGTAACCCTCATGTTCATTGTTATTTTACATGTGTGGAATTCGTTATATTTCATCATTAGGATTTTTATACTTTCTTATATAGATTAGGATGATAATAGTATGCATGCAGTTGCCCATTTTACCGAGCAAATGATATATGCATATATAACAATGGAGATCTGGTAACGTGTCAAGACTGGGAGCTCAGCAAATATAGATATGGTGTGGCACCTTTTTACAAACTTATGCAGAACAGAAAACAGTTTCGTGGAGAAATTCGATAGGCTTGTTGTCAGTGTTGTAGCTCTTTTTAACACTGAACTAAGTGCTCTGACAGCTTGTGAAGGTTGAACTTGTACGACGTAATTCGGCGCGACTAGCGAGTGTTGGTGGAAAAAATGCATAAAACCAGCCTCATTATCGAGTGATTTTAAGTGCCATATTACTCAGATTAATGTACCCTTTTCAAATATATTTACACGAAATTTGACAATATAAACAGGAGTAACTAAAATAAATAATGAAACTGTACGCTAATCCTTTAATAGATTTCTACGTTGTACTGATTTGATCTAAAAAGGCCATCTTTAGCCAGATAAACATACTGGACATAGGATTTCCGATATCATTGTTAAATAGAAGGTTAGGTAAAGTTGTGAAGATTATCATTTCATAGACTGAAAATTTCTGCGACTTATATTGGTCAGTAAAGCACCTAAGCACCTATATCCTTTCCTAACCTGGATGGTTCCATATACATATGTGTACAGTCGTGCGTAATAAAAGCAATAAAATGACCACAAGTGAAATATAGATAAACAACAACAGCAAAATACAAAAGAAATAAAAAATACACTATACTTTATGTGACATACGAGATGTAACCGTGATATAGTGAGTCTGATTCCTATGCTGATAACATTATGTGGAACAATTTAACTATACACACTTGTTCCACTCAGGTAATTTTTTTCTGGGGAGTTGATAATACCTTCCACACATATGTATAACCATGGAAATGCCTTTACTGTTTATGATAAACAAACAAATATTACTTTCTTCAGGTATGATTTTAGTTCTGGTGAATTTTCAACCAAAAAACAAAAAAAAAAAACACACACACACACAAACACTTTTATTATACCACTGCAAATGTACAGGATTTGGGCATATGTATAGAGGACTGACCTAAATTTTTGAAATGGAAGACGTTTTCACTAAAACCTGTTGAAGGCGTTGGTTAGAGAAAATCTAGTTGAAATAAAGCTTTGGGTTTCAATTTTTTCTCTAGCACAAAGGTGTATTTTAGAATGTCTTGATTTCCCCAGGTAAAGTTTAGGTAGGTTATGTAGGTTTATCCGGCCGTTCCACTCTGATGATTATGACCTTGAAGCCTATCAAGATTGCCGAATAAGAAAAGGCCAATTGCGAGTCACTCATGCATGCTCTCCATATACGTCAGCGCCATTTTTCTGTTTGACACTTGCCCCAAGGCAGAAACACATCGGCCTTACATATGAATCCTGGACTGGTTTTGGGCTGTTCAAAGCGGTAAACTTTCAAACATGCTAATGAAACTTACATGAAAGCCATATTGCGAGATAACACTTTACTGAAAACTCGGCATTAAAATTTAATTAGAATAAAATATTCAAATTCATGGTGTATATCACCTAAATTTAAGCTTTATAGTCACATTTTTGCTTGATTCTGGTTGATTCATCCATTCGCCGCGACTTAAGAGGTTTTGTGTGAAGTTGAATTAATTGCTTATCAGAAAACTTAAGTGTTGGGATCAAAAGTATCAGTTTAAGGCCGTTATGTGCCCCTGGAAGTACATTTTTACATGCCAAACTTCAGCTGAAATATAGTATTCTAGTCAACCGAGGTAAATATGTTACCAACCCTTTTGAATATTCAAACGAATAATTCAAATTCACTCGTCTGTAAGATATACAATATATATACAATAAGTCAAGTACACATATACTTATGAATGTTTTTTGTACATTTGAGAGTAGTCTAACGCGATACTAGAGAGTACTCGGCATAAACCATCGCCCTATGGCAACTTGGAATACGGCCGCACTAGACCACGCTCCGACTACACTTAAAAGTGCATCAACTTTTTTTATCTATAGGGAGAGAGAGACAGCAGTATGGCCACTTCTAAGACAGTAATTATCAATGCTTCATGAATACTCTTTGTGCGAAACAATGGTATTTTTTTTTTCACAGTTGTATTTTTTAAATTTCTCTTTGTATTTTTCGCACTTCTGTTTCGTTATATGAGCATAAAAATATAAAAGTACAAAGGATGTGTATAATGTTTTACCTCAATAATGCAATTTTATGTAAATTGTTTTATGTCTATGAACATTTTTGAAGTAAAAGCATACATGTGTAGTATTATATCAGCAATTGGGTCTAACGGAAACGATTTTTAAAAAAAGTGTTTATTATTCATATGACTTCTGTGCCATTGTTCATGTTTGGTTCAAACAGGAGAAATAGAGCAATTATATCTCCTGTACAATGGCCAGTGATTCGAAATAAGTTAACAACAGTCTGTTCATCTGTACTTCTTCAGTAGAGCGGTGAATATTATGTTGAGTGAATGAGATAACACATAGATCTAATCGGTCTTGTGTCAAATCTTAAACTGTCAGATCTGCACACTGAAAAGCGGTTTGAAGGGATAGCCAGCGTTATTAAAGCGTGATGAAAAAAATGTATATAACCAATGGAAAATGCTAGCAAATTAGAGGACCTCCGTTGGTATTTTGTTTCAAAACACATGGTTCTGTAAACATAATTTCGCGAATGTGCTGGATTTAAACTAAACCACACATGCCGGTACCAGTACCTCATTACGGATAATGAATGTCTTAGATACAATGTAGAGTACACGAATCTCTGACTGAGCGCATTTGATCTGTCGAGCTATAGATACATCTCTACAAACTTGTAATGGCCACTACATAAGCGGTTTTGCATCGTTGCACTATCCCGTTTGCACTGAGAGGCTATGTCTAACGTATACTAATTAAGCAAATTAATGCAACATTTTTCAATTCTCCCGATATGCAAACATGTTTGAATGCCCGCAAATAATTCATGACGTGAATGGTTGAACATACAACTCTTGTTTTAACATTGCTAATGAACACTATATAAGAACCCCGATTGGGTAAACCTTTCATATATGATTTACGTCATAACGCTTTCCTTTTTCATTTACAGTTTTAAACTATTTTCCCCTTCACATTTGAAACAGAATGTTTTCTTTTACTTTAGAAAGGTGACTCTAAATTGGGTGTTGTAAACTAGCTAGTCAGCCAGACACATGAATATCAAGGGCACGAACCAGTCATCAACACAATTTATACATGAGCTACACTGTATATGTCGTACAATGTTCTCCAGTTTGCAAATTACCCGTCTTCCTCGGTTGAGTGACCAGGAATGAGAAAAGCACATTGACTGCCAAAAAAAAAAAATGGACGTCACTTGGGTTCTCTTGCTGTGTATCAACCCAAAAACATAATTTCTGAAGGTCAAAATGCCAAGACTTCGATAAAAGGTCAGATTTGTGAGGCTAATAATGGATTTCAGGTAAACCTGTTTGTTAACTTAATGTACACAACAATATGTCTGGATGGAGCTACTTGCTTATATATGTAAGAACATACAGCCTGTACCTTTACCGCATTGTATAGTCTTGGCTGGATTTTGTGTGTTAGGTGACGATACCAAGTTTACATTACGTCCTGATATGTATCTATAAAAACTGGTGTATCATGAATACTGCATCGAATTCCCCCCACCCCCAACCTCACTCTATAAGACTCTTAAATTTTATGATGGGTAAAACAACACAAAGCACTACAGCATGTTGAGTGTAATGATAGTAGTAACGGCAGTGTGATAGTTGGCAAATGGCGACACGGATATCCAGTGAAATCCGGCCCGCATGAGTGGTATACGAATGTCGAATCTAGCGTTTAAATTTAAGAAGAGAATGTTGTTGTGTCTTTTGGGCTCCAATTACTGGGTACCTCTTAGTGTAAGTATTCACCAAATACATGAAAAAACTTTCAGCATTAACTAAAATAATATATTAAACGAGCTTAAAGTACCAGACAGCACCTGGCTAAAACATATTTCAATCGAAAGCAAGTCAAGCTCTCTGAAAAGTATCATACTTTATTTATTTATTTGATTAGTGTTTTACGCCGTACTCAAGATTATTTTAATGAGACTTCACTGAAAAACATGTAGAACAAAATGACAATGCTGCACAATGGCTGGTGTGGATTAAGGCAGCCATCTTGAGAATTGTATCCAATCAAACACGTTGCTATCAGATGTCGCGGCCGTAGCTGTGACGTAGCCTTTGCCCATTCACTCCATGAAATGGCATATGATAACACAGAACTACTGATAAAACATCATTTAGAGACCGTTTACAACGATTTATTTAAGTGTAGCCGAAGGGCCATTTCACCCAGTGTTGTTGGACAGGTCTGTATCATTTACGGACCACGATAGACGTAAAATCAGTTGATTTACATGCCGAATGCGTAGATCAGCCTCAGCGGTGCTTGAATTTAATTCCATTTAAGTCAGATTGTACAACAATCCTATCGTAATTTTGTAAACAATTAATAGGGGTCAGAATTAACGGTACCAGCACAACCTCTTCGGAGGCTACGACCTGAACCAGGAATACCCCGGCCGTGCATCTGCCAACTGCTCGTAAACTGTATAAACGATATAGTTGGCCTACTGTATGAACAGTTCAAGCAATGGAAGAAATATCCTTCCAGTATGACCGATTTCCGAGAAAGCTATTTATCACTTGGTCCTTCATCGGAGAAGTACACAACTTTAATATGCCATAGGCTACTGTTTATATTATTATACGAGAAATACATTTAACGTTAGACAGCTAGAGTAAACGTAACGTCACCTTGCTGTCAATAATGGAGACATGCTGAAGTTGTGACAAGACGAACTTTCACTAAACTTTTACTGGGTTGAAAAAAATCTAAAAAAAATATTAAATGCCGGTTTGAGATACTTTGAAATGGTAGCCTTTTAGTGAACATAAACATTAGTCAGGTGCTGTCTTTCATTTTAATTTATGTTGGTAGGCATCAGTTGAAGGTTTTGCCTCACGGTGTTAGACGATCTTGCATTGTTAAGCGTCACAGTGTTTTGCGGTTTCTCGAGTCTGCCTGACGCCTGCATCAGTGTATTCTTCAGTGTGCATACTTGGTATCAAAACTGGTGCGATTCCCAGGCAGTATCCATCTTGGGGGTCGTTTCCCGCTGGGATCTTGGGGGTCGTTTCCCGGATATTAATGTATTCTAAAGTGGAGTTATCCATACCCTTTCGCGACATGGTTTGTCAGACAACCAGTAAAATCAGCTGGGCATTTTTGAAGATAAACTACACTGAGGTCTCCCCTACAAATGCTCATTTAGAGCAGTGACGTTTTCAGATAGTTCACATTCACAAGCATATATAACAGTTAAAAATACCTAGAGATTATATTAATGTTTCGAATAAAGTGAACATATTACTTTTTCCTTATTGAAGTTAATAAACTGTGAAGTATAATAGAACCGGCCCGATAGCACAGTTGGTAGAGCGTCCACTTCGGGTATGGTAGAGCTAGGGTCAATCCTTAGGTCACACCTAAGAATTTTTAAAAAAGAGGAAGTTGTAATTTCCTCGCTTGTCGTTAAGGGGATAGTCCAACGATTGGATGACCCGTATCAGTATAATGGCTCGTGCGGGGCAACTGACTTGCCTTCGGTAAGTCGTCTCAGTGAAGCAGCACTAGATAAAAGAGCAGTGGAAATCCGTCCTGCAACAAGGAGACACATTACATGCACTCTAAGGACTCCTTAGTTAAACCCCAAGCACTCACTCACTCGAAGTGTAATATGGCGATTGTTCCTTCGCGTCACTTATGAACTTTCAATGGATTTCAGAGTGAACCTCACCTTCTTAAAGGTACTTTTACCAGAGCTGTAAGTACCTCTCAGCCCTTCATAAATGCTGAACCCTGAGGTAAAAAAGCTCAGCATTCTTTATAACGGATGCTGCGATGGCTAGGCAACACGCAAATATCGCAACGCATAGTCAAAATGTAGTGTGGGATGAAAATATTTTTCGGAGGGAAAAATTCAGTTATTTAGTGTAAAAGTACACTTGACCTACAACTATAACATAAGAGGTGAAATTTCTGCATTTCATTTCACTGTGGATGAATAGACTCCTTGTTTGGTCAGTCAAAGCGATAAAGCTTGTTCATTGTTTTATTTATTTTTTACCTTACATTTGATTTGTACGGTCTACTGGAGAAAGCATTGTTTCAAAAAGTCATAATAAAAGGGCAACAGTTACTCACGAAACTGAGCTCCATGGACCGTAGCGGGCCAATGCCCATACCGCGATGCGGACAGAGGGTTAACCTAACCTGCACTGGGCAGCTATATATGGGACCAGTACGATCGGCCATATCTTTATATCAGTGTTTAAAGCAGCCATAACAATCTTGACATATGTTGACCATCAAAATGTGGACCTTTCTGTGCCAGCAGCTGTGTAGGGTGCCTATCAACGCCAAGGGGACGCTATTCGTAGCATCATCACCAACTGTCTTCTTGAGTCCCTTCGCCTGCTACAGTGATACATCTGCTACGGTGAACTTCAACTTTCATCAATATGTCTGATAAGCTGCTATGGTGATATACTACGCCAACCATCCTAAGGCACTGAAGGCTCCATTATTATTTCAAGAGAAAGTATACAATAAATTAAGTTGTTATTTTCCCCAGAATTTTTTTTTCAGAAATAGAGCCAATTCTTTGTTGTTAACTGAATGAACCGATAGGCAATAAAAGGACAACCGACATTCCGATTCATTGACGTATTTATCATGGAAACAATCATTGCCATTCATAAAAGTGTTCTTTAATTATGAAAAAATGATTACCTTTGTTTTGTTTTTAGTTGCACACGTTAAAGAGAGACTATCTGTAGTTGGAAATAAATACACCGTAGGCCATTGGACAAATCCTTCCATCGAAGAGAGACGGTTTTAAATTGTTTAAAAGGGATCACGGGGTTCGAGATGTTGAAAAGTTTTTGTATTATATTACTTGTATATTCAATATGTAACATGTAAAATGCCCCAAAAACGTCCGCAGTATGAAACTGCTATGGTTCTGTGCATGCGATTAGATCTTGAGGGATACAGAATGATAAGGTGTTACCTGTTAGGTTTGGCCGACAAGATTAAAAATGGAACATACATGGGATGATAGTCAACGATAAAAAATAATGTCAACTGCATACCTGTTTAAGTTTATCATAAACTCTTTTGATAGCAACCTGTGTAAGTTTGCACATTTTTACTGGTATTTTAGACATCCATCTTTATACATTTACAGGGTGGAACATTATTGATTGATGAATGGATAGATTGATTCTGACGTACACTGAGGGGCTCCGGTGATTCACAGGACTTAATTCTCGGATACTAGGCGAAATATGCAATCCATTTTGCGAGTTCAAATATTTTTGGTTCATCGTTTATGTTGTTTATTTCGTTATAAAACATTGTGGGAGAAGGAACACCGTAACGCGTGTAGTCCGGTGGTTAATAGTCGTTAAGAGTTAAGCCCCTTGAATTTGATAACTTGTTGACTTGCTTGTAGTCACACACCAAGAAATGTCCTATTCATTAGGAGAATAGTTAAGAATATATACTTCAAAGACATTATCTTATATGGCATCTGTTATTTAGACATAGCGCTTATTGATTTGTTGGTCGATTTCCACCCAGACATACATTTACCTGCAGCTCTCTGGTTTCCACCCATAACATACTAGACGCCATCGTATAAGTGAAACAACATTGTATTTATCAGTCTATGCGGGCATATTTATAGTATTTTCACATGAAAGATGCAAGCTTGCTCTCAACGTTTACTTATCACATCGCAAGTATTATGTGATATACCTAAACTTAAATCAATAGTTGTAGATGTAATTATCTGATTGATGTTGTACTCATATTTACTTATATGACGGCGGCCAGCATCATGATGGGTGGAATCCGGGCAAAGCCTGGGGGAAACCCATGACCTTCCGCAGCTCCTGACAGATCTTCCCACGCGCGGCGGGAGAGGAAGACAGCATCAATGGTTGTAAGAGCATATCTAAATCTTAAGGAATGGAAAATCACAATGTCCGGAAACAGCTGAACAATCAGAGGTCCTGTTGACCACTTACTTTTATTTATGCTCTTATTTGATAAGTTTCCAAAATTATTACACCTATACTACCGCCAAGCATACTTACTAACAAACCTGATCTTAAAAAAGCTGACCCTTTACTTAATGCAGTGCTAAAATGTTTACCAGCGGGTCAGTTAAACCTTTCGGCATCACAACATACATCCATACAATTTCACTTTCCTTGACCCACCATATGGGTCATAATATACATAATTCCTTTTGATGCCTCTGTAAATATTAAACGTCGATTTGGAAAACATGAATTTTCCCAAGAAATGCTCTTGGCAGATATACAAAATGAATGTATTTTGGGCATGGACTTTCTCACCAAGAATTCATGTGATGTAAAACTGAGTGATGAGATACCTTGTTATTGTCATGTTGATGATATACAGCCTATCTGTTGTAGAACTAATGCAGTGGAAAACTGTTATTCCTCCTGGAAGTGAAGTTGTGATTAAGGGGAGAGCAGCTGAAACCCCCTACGGTGTTCAACTGGGAGCAGTTGAACCTGTTGAACGTTTTGTTACTAAGCATAATTTGTATGTTGCAAGAGCTTTGGTAGATCCAAGTAGAGGAATTCTACCAGTTTGTATTCTGAATCCTACAGATAGTGCTATTACAGTGTACAAAAACACAACTTCAGCCATTTGTGATCCTGGTTTAGAAGTTGTGAAGAAGGAAAATTATGAAAACTGTAATGCTGTGAACTGTCAAAATGTTATGTCAGATGTTTCTAAGTGAACAGAATTTTCATCTGATTTAACTGACAGAAGCTCAGTGAACCTAGACAGTTTACAGAGAAATAAACTTTGTTCTTAGGTCACTGAGTTTGCAGATATATTTACAAATGGTGATGGGGATATTTGTCACACACATTTAGTGGAGCATACAATTAACACGGGTAAAGCTAGACCTATACGTCAGCATGCTCGTAGAGTTCCCTTAGCTAAGCAGGCTGATGTTGAGGAGGAAATTAAGAAAATGTCTGAAAAGGGAATAAATGAGCCTAGTTATGGGCCATGGTCTTCGCCCATTGTCTCGGTGAAAAAGAAAGATGCAAGTATTCGGTTCTGTGTGGCTTACCATTCATTAAATAATTGTACTATTAAAGATTGACACCCACTTCCAAGAACTGATGATACGTTAGATTCCTTATCTGGGGCTAAGTGGTTCTCCGTCATGGATCTGAGGAGCTGATATTGGCAGGTTGGCATGTCTGAAAAAGATAAAGAGAAAACAGCATTTACTATGGTGGCTTGTGGCAGTTTACAGCCAGTCACATCAGATTTTGTAGTAAATACTATTTTTCTTCAGCCATACTTCCTTAGCAGCCATGACTCTTGTAGGTCTCCTTCTGTAATTTGTTTTCATCTGCCTTGGTGTAGCTGCTAGAATCAGTTTGGTCTCTTCCAGCTGTATATCTGGAGTTTATCAAACGTTACATTTAGAACAACTGCCCTCAAAATAATGGACCAATGATTGGCATTAAAATTCAGTTTATTTAAATGCAACATTATGATCAGTACATTGGAGTAACACAGTCTGACAGGAGAAAACCAGACGGCATAAACATTTATGTACCGGCACATATTCTGAAACATTTAATTCTTCAGATCCAAAAAAATACTTTATTAAGTAGAAAAGTTTAAATTTTTCATGGGAGGTAACTTCATTTACAGGTGTAACTCTACCTTGATTTATTTCCCTTGAAACGAACGTAAGTGGATTATTTTCATAAGAAAAATTGCGAAAATCTGCTAAAAACCCCTGAAAACTCTCATGGTAGATTTTGTATAATGTTTGTATTTTTTCTTAAGTAAATAAATTTGTCGCCAAAAACATTCGCATTTTTTAAAATTTTATCGCCATTTCAAAAAATTTTTCTAAATTTGCGACAATGGCTAGTGCGAGCGGAAGCCCTGATTATGGGAGAATTATCAGCGAGCTCCCGATATACAGACTCAGCGGTCAGCAGACAATAGGCCTATTTAAGTTCGGGACAAACTAAGATTTTCAAGGAGTTTCCAGAAGTATTTGTCTTTTTTAAGGACTTTCAAGTAATTGAAAATGAAATTGTATTTTTACAAGCACTTTCAAGGAGATTCAAGGACTGTTCGCACCCTGTGATATAATTGTGCATGGAATAACTTTTGACGCAGAGCAGGGAAATTTTACAACAGGTGTTTGGTCGTTTGCGTACAGCTAATTTGAAGTTGAGTCCAAAGAAATGTGAACTGTTTAAAAGCAAGCATCTTTTATTGGACAAATAGTTAGTGAACGTGGAATAACTACTGACCCTCAGAAAGTTGAGGCTGTTCAGAGTTGGCCTGTTCCTAGTAATGTTAAACACGTTAGGAGTTTTCTTGGCCCATGTTCATATTGCAGGATGTTTATTAAAGGGTTTGCAAATATAACTCGTCCTTTACACAGACTAACAGAACACGATTCTAAGTCTTTGTGGACTGAAGAATGTAACAGTGCCTTTCTGGAATTAAAAAGGAGTTTCATTAGTGCCCCTATTTTGGCCTATCCGTTTCCAGAAGCAGAGTTCATTTTGGACACTGATGCTAGTAATTTTGCTATTGGGGGTGTTCTTTCTCAGATTCAAGATGGAGCTGAGAAAACGATAGCATATTACAGCAAAGCTTTGAGTAAGACAGAGCATAGATACTGTGTGACTCGACGGGAGTTGTTAGCAGTTGTTTCCCATCTTTATTTGTATGTAAGACAAATTAAAATTTGTACAAACCATGGCTCATTGAGGTGGCTTATGAATTTTAAGAATCCTGTAGGCCAAGTTACTTGATGGATTGAAACACTTGGTACCTATAACATTATTGAGCATCGACCTGAAAGGTTACATTCTAACGCTGATGCACTGTCTAGGAGATCTTGTTATTCTGAAGATATTAAACACTGTGAGAAACTCGTACAGAAAGATATACTGTTTTCTTCGGCAGACGGGGCTGAAGCAGTGCATGACCAGACACTAGCTACAAGGAATGCTGAGAACTGTGGGAATGAGAAACCTAAACAGAACGATGTACTGTTTACTTAAGCTGGAACTGAAGTAGTACCTGTGGATGTTTTCTTATCCAATTCTAAGGAAAGTAGAAAGTATGAGAAACTCACACAGAAAGATATGTTGTCCTCTTCCACTACCGAGATGGAAGCAGAACCTATGATCTCTTGCTCCGTTGTGAATTCTGGGAATCTTAAGGAATCCGAGTCTGTTGACACTGTCATTAATCTTAGCAGAATGCACGAGTTACATATGTCTGATCTGCAGATAGGATTTATGCTGAAATGTAAAATAAAAGGTGTTAAGCCAGCATGGACAGACATAAGTAGTCTTGATGTAGCTGTAAAACACTACTGTTGCATTTGAGATGCTCTGTACATTCGTAACAGTGTACTATATAGAAAGTAGGAGCCTGCTACTGTTGACATCATTAAATGGCATATTTTACTTCCCAAGACGTTGAGGGCGTGTGTGATGCGTGAGCTGCATAATGCACCTACTTCAGGACATTTAGGCGTAAAGAGAACTATCGGGAGAATTCGTGATAGTTTACTGGGTCGGGTTGCAACATGATGTCGAACATTGGTGCAAAATTGGTGATATTTGTGCTTCAAAGACAATACCTCGCCAGAAGTTCAAGGCACCCATGAAGCAATACAATGTGGAGAGGCCTATGGAGCGTATTGCTCTTGATATTATGGGACCTTTACCTATGACACATAATAAGAATAGATTCATACTTATTATTGGTGATTACTTTACTAGGTGGGTTGAGGTTATTTCTGTTCGGAATCAGGAAGCCACCACTATAGCAGAGAAGTTGGTGGAGAGATTTATTTCCTTGTTTGGAGTTCCAAATGAAATTCACACAGACCAAGGTTCAAATTTTCAGTCACATGTGTTTAGTGAAGTGTGTGCCTTGTTAGGTTGTAAGAAAACAAGGACAACACCATAGCACCCCCTGAGTGATGGCATGGTGGAAAGAATGAATCTTACCTTAGAAAATATGTTGTCAGCATTTGTTGCCAACAATCAGAGGGATTGGGATGTACATCTGCCTTTGTTGATGACGGCCTATAGATTCTCAATCCATGAAACCACCAAACAGACTCCGTGTGCTATGATGCTGGGTAGATAGATTAAGTTGCCTGCAGATCTCTTGTTTGAGTCTCCTGAAAGTACACAAACATCTGAGTCAGATTATGGTTATGAACTTTCAAAAAGAATAGAAAGAGTTCACGAACATGCCAGAAAGAATATTCAGTTAGCTAGTGACAAAATGAAGAGAAACTATGATACTGATATATATAAACATTTGTACAATGTTGGCGACAGTGTCTGGTTATTAAACAAGGCTAGACAAAAGTGGTTATGTCCAAAGTTGCAACGTCCCTGGAGACGACCATTCGTTGTAATAGACAAGCTTAGTGATTTAATTTACCGAATTCAGGAAACATTTAAGTCTAAACCTGTGGTTGTTCATCACAACAGACTAAAGCCATACATCGTGGAAAATATACCCACTTGGTTTGAGGCAACTACCATGACCCACAGGAAACCAGTTTCTATCTCTGAAAGTAAAGAAAACCCTGATATTCAGTTAATGAATACAGTGGATCTTTACAACGGTGGAGAGATTCTGCGTAAGGACACTGACAGTTACACAACCACTAAGAATCAGTATAGAAGTGTGATTGACCAGTTAATGACGAAAATTACGAGAAAACAGAGACTATGAAGAATACCTCGCCGTTATGCTGATTATCATGTTTTAGCAGGGTAGGAACATAACAGTATATTTACCTTGTTTCCTTAATTTGTAGGTCAAAGTGTGGACCTGTCTTCTTTGCGAAACTTATAGTTCAGAAATGTCTGATGTGCAAACGCTCCTTCCATCTCATGCTGGATGCCGCAGTAAGGTGCTGACCATTGTAAACAACTTGATGGGAGCAGTTGGTCCAGCAGTAGAGTCCGAGTTTGAAAGTTTCAAGTCGGAAATAATAAAACCATAAATCAAGCTGAAACCTGCTCCCCCATCCCTCTGGCCTTCACCGAACTACAAGGTGCCAAAAAATCACCATCAAACCATTGGATGAAAAATCAGGAACCATGGAGGTGCCAAACGTACTGAATCTGGGGGATCAACAGGTTCCTCCACTGGATTCTCAATCCCTGGCTGAAGCTGAGGAATCACCACTGGTCAAAGTGATCTAATGATTCAATTAGATTCAAAGAGCGACAACCTCTTTTCGCCGGTGTCACAGGATGAGGTCACTCTTAGTGACGTGGAAGCCATGCCAGAAAGTCCCGTACCACCTCCCAATCCGGAGACTCAAGCTCCTGTGGAGTGTACTGATGTTCTTCTTGCTGTTGTGAGGGAACAACAGCTGGGATGCATTGTTCTCAACATTGGTGGAACAGTTTTTGAGCCTAGTATCCCCACAGTCAGGAACAATGCCTCATCGATCTTGGCCTTGGTATGTTCCAACAAATTTGCATATCCAGTTCTGGAGGAGGGCTCCGCTGTGAGGTCGTACTTCTTTGATCGAGAGCCGACACATTTCCGATATGTCTTGAATTACTTGCAGAGCAAAGGAATGTGCTCTAGATCTCTGTTTCCCACCAGTGACACTGCCAGGAGGGAGCTCTTGGAGGTGAAATTTTATCGCCTTAATGGATTTATCCAGAAGTTGGAAACGGTACTACAGGAGGAGGAAGAATAGGGGGACGAATTCAAGATAAAGGATATTTCTTTCGATTTTCAGTTTCTTTTGTTGTTTCTTTTATTGTTGATGAAGATTTGGAGGACCAAATTTTTAAATGGTAAGTGGCAGTGTAACGACAGGACTATCTGCGTTATTTCTGGCTGCTCTCCAACTCTAATTATTAAAGTTGTTGGTCTGACATATCAACGGAGTTATGGTTCGATTTATATTCAGGTTGTTGTTGTACTAGCTTGTCAAACACACAGCAACTTATATGGCATTACGATTGGCGTGTATTCTAACTGCTTGTGTTCGAGTAACGAACATTTCAAGCCGATTAGAACTCGACATGAAATACCTATCTGAAGGCTTTATTCTGTCTGGTTTCCTTCTTTTTCCCACATGGAGAACAGGGACTGAAATGTTGACTTGCCATCTCGTCTAGATCCTGCTCACGTGCAGCGGAAGTATTGCCATAGGGAATGACGCAATACGGGAATCCCTCATTGTGTGAAGGATTTTGATTGGCTCAATTCGCGGTCATGAATCGTGACCTTTTAATATAAATTACCCCGCGCAGCTTCAAGGTCAGCATTTTGGCGCGCATCATCCCTTTTCAGAGCTTGGAAAACGCCAAATTTATAATTTCACTCACAAGGTCGGAATTTTAGGAAAAATATCAAATGCACAGTTTACTTAAAGTTATCCGACCAGAGATGGCACAGCGACAGCTGAGTGCGGGTGATGGATATCCCACTGTAAGTTAAATTACAAGGTATGGTTTGTTACAGGTATAGAAATATCAGTACACCAAGCACATGGCTAATTATAATATTCATTCTATGTAGAGCTTTACGACATCACCAAATTCGGTGGAATCCATGTTGTACGTTTCACTGTTTACCATATAGACAGCGATTATACTGGCTTAATAGCTTAATATTTATACTAATCGCCCTGTTGCACGTTTCACTGTTTACCATATAGACAGCGATTATACTGGCTTAATAGCTTAATATTTATACTACGAGTTTATGCGGAGTGGAAGTTAGTAACCTATTACTCACCATACCAATCTTGAGGTCCTTTATGAGTAATTTACGTCAAACAATGCGTGAAGGGTGAAGTCGGAGTTTATCCTATCTACTGTCACCCCCCCACCAAATCTGGTGGTGGATGTTGATGGACTGTTCCTTGGGGATTTCCTGCGAGTGTAGCTGTTCATAGGCTGACGTTTGGGAGATAATCTGGCTGTTGACGGCTTGTTAAAGTGCCATCGTGATTCATGTCAGTGTTCGTAGAGATGGCGACAGTTGAGGACGAGATGAAACTGAAGAGATGTGTTATTTAGGTAACATGGACTGAACATTCCACCAATTTCGATGTGTTCTGTTTCTGCCCTAGTAGAATCTCAAGCTCATATAAATACATAGGCCTGTTTATGACCTATGTGTCAATATCTCGTTTATTATGCATTATCTCCTTTTTCACCATATTAGGAAACTGGAAGATTACAAAAGCTCTTGCCCTACCTATCTGGTACCTGGAAGATGATAGAAGCACCCAAGGGATATTTTAAGTTTTCGTGAATCGTTATTTCCACTCGCGTGAACTACTGTTTGTTAATTTTATTGTAATAAAATGTTCGTCTATAACTGTATTCCTGATCTTTGTTTTCTATTATTTCTGTCAGTTATTTCTTTAGATCATTGTATTGTCTTATATTTATTATAGCACTCAGGAACCCTATAGGTTATTAGAGTACCCAAAACTCTAATGTCAATTCTTCATATATATATGGGATGAAATCAACCATATTGAGCTAGAAAACACTTGTTGGGGTTAATAATTTTTGTGACAGATGTGTGCAGTGCATACACACCTGTCGTGCAGTTTTTAAACATTCAAGTGTCATCGAAATCAAAGTTTATTTGGATGGAAGAAGACCAGTGTAAATTTTTTACCATGGCGCTGAAAAAGTACACCGCCTCTAACACCACGATGCCAGTTCTTATGAAAACATACCAGGTCTTCTACAATGGCTATCCGTATTCCAATGCCCTTATGTGTTATTTTATACATTCTTCGAATGATGTTGTTTTAAGCAACTCTCGAGCCCATAAATTCGCATCATTTCTTCCACTGTAGAACATATCGGAGCGTTAAGCCCGAAATTCGTACACCACTCATAAACCTGAAGGGTGGTTCT